>NC_069505.1:421229744-421324744 GCF_027579735.1 Bombina bombina
TGTGATAGTATGCGTGTCAGTGTGTATTTCAGTATGTGTGTGGCTCTGTGACAATAAGTGATAGTGTGACAGTATGTCTGTGTCAGTGTGTAATACAGTATGTGTGTGGCTCTGTGACAATAAGTGGCAGTGTGACAGTAGTCGTCTGTCAGTGTGTAATACTGTATGTGTATGGCTCTTTGACAATAAGTGGCAGTGTGACAATATGCGTGTGGCAGTGTGTAATACTGTATGTGTGTGGCTCTGTGACAATAAGTAACAGTGTGACAGTATGCGTCTCAGTGTGTAATACAGTATGTGTGGATCTATGACAATAAGTGTCAGTGTGACTGTATGCATGTGTCAGTGTGTAATACAGTATGTGATGTGTGTGTCAGTGTGTAATACAGTATGTGTGTGGCTCTGTGACAATAAGTGTCAGTGTGACAGTATGTGTGTAATACAATATATGTGTTCACTGTGTAATACAGTATGTGTGTCAGTGTGTAATACTGTATGTGTGTGGCTCTGTGACAATAAGTGATAGTGTGACAGTATGCATGTGTCAGTGTGTAATACAGTATGTGTGTGGCTCTGTGACTGTCACACTGTCACTTATTGTCACAGAGCCACACACATACTGTATTACACACAGACACATGCATACTGTCACACTGCCACTTAATGTCACAGAGCCACACACATACTGTATTACACACTGACACTTATTGTCACACTGTCACTTATTGTTACAGAGCCACACACATACTGTATTACACACTGACACATGCATACTGTCACACTGTCACTTATTGTCACAAAGCCACACACATACTGTATTACACACTGACACACACATACTGTCACATTGACACTTATTAGTGTGTAATACAGTATGTGTGTGGCTCTGTGACAATAAATGTCAGTGTGACAGTATGCGTGTGTCAGTGTGTAATACAGTATGTGTGGCTCTGTGACAATAAGTGACACAGTGTGATAGTATACGTGTCAGTGTGTATTTCAGTATGTGTGTGGCTCTGTGACAATAAGTGATAGTGTGACAGTATGTCTGTGTCAGTGTGTAATACAGTATGTGTGTGGCTCTGTGACAATAAGTGGCAGTGTGACAGTAGTCGTCTGTCAGTGTGTAATACTGTATGTGTATGGCTCTTTGACAATAAGTGGCAGTGTGACAATATGCGTGTGGCAGTGTGTAATACTGTATGTGTGTGGCTCTGTGACAATAAGTAACAGTGTGACAGTATGCGTCTCAGTGTGTAATACAGTATGTGTGGATCTATGACAATAAGTGTCAGTGTGACAGTATGCGTGTGTCAGTGTGTAATACAGTATGTGTGTGGCTCAGTAACAATAAGTGTCAGTGTGACAGTATGTGTGTGTCAGTGTGTAAAACAGTATGTGTGTGGCTCTGTGACAATAAGTGACAGTGTGATAGTATGCGTGTCAGTGTGTATTTCAGTATGTGTGTGTGTGTGTGTGTGACAGTATGCGTGTGTCAGTGTGTAATACAGTATGTGTGGCTCTGTGACAATAAGTGACAGTGTGATAGTATGCGTGTCAGTTTGTAATACAGTATGTGTGTGGCTCTGTGACAATAAGTGGCAGTGTGACAGTAGTAGTCTGTCAGTGTGTAATACTGTATGTGTATGGCTCTGTGACAATAAGTGTCAGTGTGACAATATGCGTGTTTCAGTGTGTAATACTGTATGTGTGTGGTTCTGTGACAATAAGTGTCAGTGTGACAGTATGCATGTGTCAGTGTGTAATACAGTATGTGTGTGGCTCTGTGACAATAAGTGACAGTGTGACATTATGCGTGTGTCAGTGTGTAATACAGTATGTGTGTGGCTCTGTGACAATAAGTGGCAGTGTGACAGTAGTAGTCTGTCAGTGTGTAATACTGTATGTGTATGGCTCTGTGACAATAAGTGTCAGTGTGACAATATGCGTGTGTCAGTGTGTAATACTGTATGTGTGTGGTTCTGTGACAATAAGTGTCAGTGTGACAGTATGCGTGTGTCAGTGTGTAATACAGTATGTGTGTGGCTCTGTGACAATAAGTGATAGTGTGACAGTATGCAAGTGTCAGTGTGTAATACAGTATGTGTGTGGCTCTGTGACAATAAGTGACAGTGTAACAGTATGCATGTGTCAGTGTGTAATACTGTATGTGAGTGGCTCTGTGACAATAAGTGATAGTGTGACAGTATGCATGTGTCAGTGTGTAATACAGTATGTGTGTGGCTCTGTGACAATTAGTGACAGTGTAACAGTATGCATGTGTCAGTGTGTAATACAGTATGTGTGTGGCTCTGTGACAATAAGTGTCAGTGTGACAGTATGCATGTCAGTGTGTAATACAGTATGTGTGTGGTTCTGTGACAATAGGTGTCAGTGTGACAGTATGCATGTGTCAGTGTGTAATACAGTATGTGTGTGGCTCTGTGACAATAAGTGACAGTGTGATAGTATGCGTGTGTCAGTGTGTAATACAGTATGTGTGTGGCTCTGTGACAATAAGGCCTCTAGTTATGAAGCTCCGTACGTACCTGCCATCGCCGGCCCCAATACGCCCGTCTAAGCTCGCCTCACATCGCCGCCGCGGACCTGAATACGCTCGCCAAAGTTATTAAAAAAGCTGTCCAAAAGCCGCACACCAAGTACGGGGCGATGAGCAGCTGATTGCGATAGTTATCACACATTGATCTCGCTGCTCTTCGGCTTTTCTACAGCTTTATTAATACCCCTATAACTAAGCACTCACACTATACTATACCCCCTATACCGGCGCCCCCGAAGCTCCCTGCAACTCAATAAAGTTTACCCCCTAAACCGCCGCTCCTAGACCCCGCCGCAACTATAATAAATGTATTAACCCCTAAACCGCCGCTCCCAGACCCCGCCGCAACTAAATAAATTGTTTAACCCCTAAACCGCTGCTCCCGGACCCCGCCGCCACCTATATTAAACTTATTAACCCCTAATCTGCCCCCCCTACACCGTCGCCATCTATATTAAACTAATTAACCCCGAAACCTAAGTCTAACACTAACCCTAACACCCCCCTAACTTAAATATTATTTTAATAAATCTAAATAAAAATTACTCTTATTAACTAAATTAATCCTATTTAAAACTAAATACTTACCTATAAAATAAACCCTAATATAGCTACAATATTACTAATAATTATATTGTAGCTATTTTAGGATTTATTTTTATTTTACAGGCAAATTTAAATTTATTTTAACTAGGTACAATAGCTATTAAATAGTTATTAACTAATTAATAGCTACCTAGTTAAAATAAAGACAAATTTACCTGTAAAATAAAAACTAACCTAAGTTACAATTACACCTAACACTACGCTATCATTAAATAAATTATTCCTATTTAAAACTAAATACTTACCTGTAAAATAAACCCTAAGATAGCTACAATGTAATTAATAATTACATTGTAGCTATTTTAGGATTTATATTTATTTTACGGGTAACTTTGTATTTATTTTAACTAGGTAGAATAGTTATTAAATAGTTATGAACTATTTAATAACTACCTAGCTAAAAGAAATACAAAATTACCTGTAAAATAAATCCTAACCTAAGTTACAATTAAACCTAACACTACACTATCATTAAATAAATTAAATTAATTAAATACAAATACCTATAATTAAATACAATTAAACTAACTAAAGTACAAAAAATAAAAAAAACTAAGTTACAAAAAATAAAAAAACTAAGTTACAAAAAATAAAAAAATATTACAAGATTTTTAAGATAATTACACCTAATCTAAGCCCCCTAATAAAATAACAAAGCCCCCCAAAATAATAAAATGCCCTACCCTATTCTAAATTACAAAAGTTAACAGCTCTATTACCAACCCTTAAAAGGGCTTTTTGCTGGGCATGCCCCAAAGTAATCAGCTCTTTTGCATGTAAAAAAAAAATACAACCCCCCCAACATTAAAACCCACCACCCACATACCCCTACTCTAACCCACCCAAACCCCCCTTAAAAAAACCTAACACTAACTCCCTGAAGATCTCCCTACCTTGAGTCGTCTTCAGCCAGCCGACCACCGATGGAACAGAAGAGGACGCAATCAGCCAATCAGATTCAAGTTCAATCTGATTGGCTGATTGCATCAGCCAATCAGATTTTTCCTACCTTAATTCCGATTGGCTGATAGAATCCTATCAGCCAATCGGAATTCGAGGGACGCCATCTTGGATGACGTCACTTAAAGGAATATCCATTCGTCAGGTAGGCGTCGTTAGAAGAGGATGGCTCTGTGTTGGCTCGTTTGAAGAAGGCTCCGCTCCGGATGGATGAAGATTGAAGATGCCTCCTGGTTGAAGACTTCTATCGGATGGAAGACCTCTTCAGCGCCCCTTGGATGAAGACTTCTATCGGATGGAACACATCTTCAGCGCTCCTTGTATGATGACTTCGGCCCGGCTGGGTGAACACGACTCAAGGTAGGGAGATCTTCAGGGGGTTAGTGTTAGGTTTATTTAAGGGGTTTTGGGTTAGAGTAGGGGTATGTGGATGGTGGGTTGTAATGTTGGGGGGTGGTATTGTGTGTTTTTTTTTACAGGCAAAAGATCTGATTACTTTGGGGCATGCCCCGCAAAAGGCCCTTTTAAGGGCTGTTAATAGAGCTGTTAACTTTTGTAATTTAGAATAGGGTAGGGCATTTTATTATTTTGGGGGGCTTTGTTATTTTATTAGGGGGCTTAGATTAGGTGTAATTAGCTTAAAAATCTTGTAATATTTTTTTATTTTTTGTAACTTAGTTTTTTTTATTTTTTGTAACTTAGTTTTTTTATTTTTTGTACTTTAGATAGTTTATTTAATTGTATTTAATTGTAGGTATTTGTAGTTAATTAATTTAATTTATTTAATGATAGTGTAGTGTTAGGTTTAATTGTAACTTAAGTTAGGATTTATTTTACATGTAATTTTGTATTTCTTTTAGCTAGGTAGTTATTAAATAGTTAATAACTATTTAATAACTATTGTACCTAGTTAAAATAAATACAAAGTTGCCTGTAAAATAAATATAAATCCTAAAATAGCTACAATGTAATTATTAATTACATTGTAGCTATCTTAGGGTTTATTTTACAGGTAAGTATTTAGTTTTAAATAGGAATAATTTATTTAATGATAGTGTAGTGTTTGGTGTAATTGAAACTTATTATTTTACAGGTACATTTGACTTTATTTTATCTAGGTAGCTATTAAATAGTTAATAACTATTTAATAGCTATTGTACCTAGTTAAAATAAATTGATATTTGCCTGTAAAATAAAAATAAATCCTAAAATAGCTACAATATAATTATTAGTAATATTGTAGCTATATTAGGGTTTATTTTTATAGGTAGTATTTAGTTTTAAATAGGAATAATTAATCTAATAAGAGTAATATTTATTTAGATTTATTTAATTAATATTTAAGATAGGGGGGTGTTAGGGTTAGTGTTAGACTTAGGTTTAGGGGTTATTAATTTTATTATAGGTTGCGGCGGTGTAGGGGGGGCAGGATAGGGGTTGATAAATTTATTATAGGTGGCGACGGTGTGTGTGTGGGGAGATTAGGGGTTAATAAGTTTAATATAGGTGGCGGCGGGGTCCGGGAGCGGCGGTTTAGGGGTTAATCAATTTATTTAGTTGTGGCGGGGTCCGGGATCCGCAGGAGAGGGGTTAATCAATTTATTATAGGTGGCGGCGGTATAGAGGGGGCAGGATAGGGGTTAATAGGTATAATGTAGGTGGCGGCGGGGTCCGGGAGCGGCGGTTTAGGGGTTAATATAATTATTATAGTTGCGGCGGGCTCCGGGAGCGGCGGTTTAGGGGTTAATATAATTATTATAGTTGCGGTGGGCTCCGGGAGCGGCGGTTTAGGGGTTACCATGTTTAATATAGGTGGCTGCGGTGTAGGGGGGCAGATTAGGGGTGTTTAGACTCGGGGTACATGTTAGGGTATTAGGTGCAGACATCTCCCATAGGAATCAATGGGATGTCGGGCAGCAGCGAACATGAACTTTCGCTATGGTCAGACTCCCATTGATTCCTATGGAATGCGCCGTCCAGGGCGGTGGATTGAAAACCAGATACGCTGGGCCGGAAAAGTGCCGAGCGTACCTGGTAGTCATTTGATAACTTCCAAAAGTAGTCAGATTGTGCCGAACTTGCATTCGGAACATCTGGAGTGACGTAAGAATCGATCTGTGTCGGACTGAGTCCGGCGGATCGAAGCTTACGTCACTATATTCTACTTTTGTCGGTGTGTAGGGCTTGATAACTTAGGCGAATCAGCCACAAATACGCTGCGGAATTCCAGCGTATTTGAGGTTGACGGCTTGATAACTAATGGCCTAAGTGTCAGTGTGATAGTATACGTGTGTCAGTGTGTAATACAGTATTTGTGTGGCTCTGTGACAATAAGTGACAGTGTCACAGTATGCGTGTTTTAGTGTGTAATACTGTATGTGTGTGGCTCTGTGACAATAAGTGACAGTGTGACAGTATGCGTGTGTCAATGTGTAATACAGTATGTGTGTGGCTCTGTGTGAATAAGTGTCAGTGTGACAGTATGCATGTGTCAGTGTGTAATACAGTATGTGTGTAGCTCTGTGACAATAAGTGTCAGTGTGACAGTATGCATGTGTCAGTGTGTAATACAGTATGTGTGTGGCGCTGTGACAATAAGTGTCAGTGTGACAGTATGCGTATGTCAGTGTGTAATACAGTATGTCTGGGGCTCTGTGACAATTAGTGACAGTGTGACAGTATGCGTGTTTTAGTGTGTAATACAGTATGTGTGTGGCTCTGTGACAATAAGGGACAATATGCATGTTTTAGTGTGTAATACAGTATGTGTGTGGTTCTGTGGCAATAGGTGTCAGTGTGACAGTATGCATGTGTCAGTGTGTAATACAGTATGTGTGTGGCTCTGTGACAATAAGTGTCAGTGTGAGAGTATACGTGTGTCAGTGTGTAATACAGTATTTGTGTGGCTCTGTGACAATAAGTGACAGTGTGACAGTATGCGTGTTTTAGTGTGTAATACTGTATGTGTGTGGCTCTGTGACAATAAGTGACAGTGTGACAGTATGCGTGTGTCAGTGTGTAATACAGTATGTGTGTGGCTCTGTGTGAATAAGTGTCAGTGTGACAGTATGCATGTGTCAGTGTGTAATACAGTATGTGTGTAGCTCTGTGACAATAAGTGTCAGTGTGACAGTATGCGTGTGTCAGTGTGTAATACAGTATGTGTGTGGCTCTGTGACAATAAGTGTCAGTGTGACAGTATGCGTGTGTCAGTGTGTAATACAGTATGTCTGTGGCTCTGTGACAATTAGTGACAGTGTGACAGTATGCGTGTTTTAGTGTGTAATACAGTATGTGTGTGGCTCTGTGACAATAAGTGACAGTATGACAGTATGCCTGTGTCGGTGTGTAATACAGTATGTGTGTGGCTCTGTGACAATAAGTGTCAGTGTGATAGTATGCGTGTGTCAGTGTGTAATACAGTATGTGTGGCTCTGTGACAATAAGTGACAGTATGACAGTATGCATGTTTTAGTGTGTAATACAGTATGTGTGTGGTTCTGTGACAATAAGTAACAGTGTGACAGTATGCGTATTTCAGTGTGTAATACAGTATGTGTGTGGCTCTGTGACATTAAGTGACAGTGTGACAGTATGCGTGTGTCAGTGTGTAATACAGTATGAGTGTGGCTCTGTGACAATAAGTGTCAGTGTGACAGTATGTGTGTGTCAGTGTGTAATACAGTATTTGTGTGGCTCTGTGACAATAAGTGTCAGTGTGATAGTATGCAAGTGTCAGTGTGTAATACAGTATGTGTGTGGCTCTGTGACAATAAGTGACAGTGTGACAGTATGCATGTTTTAGTGTGTAATACTGTATGTGTGTGGCTCTGTTATAATTAGTGTCAGTGTGACATTATGCGTGTGCCAGTGTGTAATACAGTATGTCTGTGGCTCTGTGACAATAAATGACAGTGTGACAGTATGCATGTTTTAGTGTGTAATACAGTATGTGTGTGGCTCTGTGACAATAAGTGTCAGTTTGACAGTATGCGTGTGTCAGTGTGTAATACATTATGTCTGTGGCTCTGTGACAATTAGTGACAGTGTGACAGTATGCGTGTTTTAGTGTGTAATACAGAATGTGTGTGGCTTTGTGTGAATAAGTGTCAGTGTAACATAATGCGTGTGTCAGTGTGTAATACAGTATGTGTGTGGCTCTGTGACAATAAGTGACAGTATGACAGTATGCCTGTCTCAGTGTGTTATACAGTATGTGTGTGGCTCTGTGACAATAAGTGTCAGTGTGACAGTATGCGTGTCAGTGTGTAAAACAGTATGTGTGTGGCTCTGTGACAATAAGTGTCAGTGTGACAGTATGCGTGTGTCAGTGTGTAATACAGTATGTGTGTGGCTTTGTGACAATAAGTGTCAGTGTGACAGTATGGGTGTGTCAGTGTGTAATACAGTATGTGTGTGGCTTTGTGGCAATAAGTGACAGTGTGACAGTATGCATGTTTTAGTGTTTAATACTGTATGTGTGTGGCTCTGTGACAATAAGTGTCAGTGTGGCAGTATGCATGTGTCAGTGTGTAATACAGTATGTGTGTGGTTCTGTGACAATAAGTGTCAGTGTGACAATATGCGTGTGTCAGTGTGTAATACAGTATGTGTGTGATTCTGTCACAATAAGTGTCAGTGTGACAGTATGCGTGTTTTAGTGTGTAACACAGTATGTGTGTGGCTCTGTGACAAAACGAGCAAAGGGGATCGCGTCTGATGCAGCAGTCATGAGACCTAGAATTTCCATGCACAAAGCTACCGAAGGGAATGATTGAGACTGAAGGTTTCGACAAGCTGAAACCAACTTCAGACGTCTCTTTTCTGTTATAGACAGAGTCATGGACACTGAATCTATTTGAAAACCCAAAAAGGTTACCTTTGTCTGAGGAATCAATGAACTCTTTGGTAAATTGATCCTCCAACCATGTCTTTGAAGAAACAACACAAGTTGATTCGTATGAGATTCTGCAGAATGTAAAGACTGAGCAAGTACCAAGATATCATCCAAATAAGGAAATACCGCAATACCCTGTTCCCTGATCACAGAGAGAAGAGCGCCGAGAACCTTTGAAAAAATCCTTGGAGCTGTTGCTAGGCCAAATGGAAGAGCAAAAAACTGGTAATGCTTGTCTAGAAAAGAGAATCTCAGGAACTGATAGTGATCTGGATGAATTGGAATATGAAGATATGCATCCTGTAAGTCTATTGTAGACATATAATGCCCTTGCTTAACAAAAGGCAGAATAGTCCTTATAGTCACCATTTTGAATGTTGGTATCCTTACATAACGATTCAATATTTTTAGATCCAGAACTGGTCTGAAGGAATTCTCCTTCTTTGGTACAATGAAGAGATTTGAGTAAAACCCCAGACCCCGTTCAAGAACTGGAACTGGCACAATTACCCCAGCCGACTCTAGGTCTGAAACACATTTCAGAAATGCCTGAGCCTTCACTGGGTTTACTGGAATGCGAGAGAGAAAAAATCTTCTCACAGGCGGTCTTACCTTGAAACCTATTCTGTACCCTTGTGAAACAATGTTCTGAATCCAAAGACTGTGAATCGAATTGATCCAAATATCTTTGAAACATCGTAACCTGCCCCCTACCAGCTGTGCTGGAATGAGGGCCGCACCTTCATGTGGACTTGGGAGCTGGTTTTGACTTTCTAAAAGGCTTGGATTTATTCCAGACTGGAGATGGTTTCCAAACGGAAACCGTTCCTTTAGGAGAAGGGTCAGGCTTCTGTTCCTTATTCTGACGAAAGGAACGAAAACGATTAGCAGCCCTGTATTTACCTTTAGATTTTTTGTCCTGAGGCAAAAAGGTTCCTTTCCCCCCAGTAACAGTTGAAATAATTGAATCCAACTGTGAACCAAATCATTTATTACCTTGGAAAGAAAGAGAAAGTAAAGTTGACTTAGAAGTCATATCTGCATTCCAAGATTTAAGCCATAAAGCTCTTCTAGCTAAAATAGCTAAAGACATATACCTGACATCAATTCTAATGATATCAAAAATGGCATCACAAATAAAGTTATTAGCATTTTGAAGAAGTTTAACAATGCTATAAGCATTATGGTCTGACACTTGTTGCGCTAAAGCCTCCAACCAGAAAGTGGAAGCTGCAGCAACATCAGCCAAAGAAATAGCAGGTCTAAGAAGATTACCTGAACATAAATAAGCTCTCCTTAGAAAGGATTCAAGCTTCCTATCTAAAGGATCCTTAAAGGAAGTACTATCCGCCGTAGGAATAGTAGTCGTTTAGCAAGAGTAGAGATAGCCCCATCAACTTTAGGGATTTTGTCCCAAAACTCTAATCTATCAGATGGCACAGGGTACAATTTCGTAAACCTTGGAGAAGGAGTAAATGAGGTACCCAGACTATTCCATTCCCTAGAAATTACTTGTGAAATAGCATCAGGAACTGGAAAAACTTCTGGAATAACTACATGAGGTTTAAAAACCAAATTTAAACGCTTAGTAGATTTAGTATCAAGAGGACTAGACTCCTCCATATCTAATGCAATCAATACTTCTTTAAGTAAAGAACGAATAAATTCCATTTTAAATAAATATGAAGATTTATCAGTGTCAATATCTGAGGCAGAATCTTCTGAACCAGATAGATCCTCATCAGAAACAGATAAGTCAGAATGATGGCGGTCACTTAAAAATTCATCTGAAATATGAGAAGTTTTAAAAGACCTTTTACGTTTGCTGGAAGGAGGAATAACAGACAGAGCCTTCCTAATAGAATTAGAAACAAATTCTTTCACATTAACAGGAACATCCTGAACATTAGATGTTGAAGGAAAAACAACGGGTAAAGGATTATTACTAATGGAAACACTATCTGCATTAGAAAGTTTATCATGACAGCTAACACAAACTACAGCCGGAGGAACAGATACCAAAAGTTTACAACAAATGCACTTAACTTTGGTAGAACCAGCATCAGGCAGCGTCTTTCCAGAAGTAGATTCTGATTCAGGGTCAGGTTGAGACATCTTGCAATAGAAAAAACAACATATAAAGCAAAATTATCAAATTCCTTAAATGACAGTTTCAGGAATGGGAAAAAAATGCCAAATGAACAAGCCTCTAGCAACCAGAAGCAATGAAAAAGTGAGACTTAAATAATGTGAAAAAGGTGGAGACAAGAATGACGCTCACATTTTTTGGCACCAAGTATGACGCCCACATTATTGGCGCCAAGTACAACGCCCATATTTTTTGGCGCCAAGAATGACGCCACACCCTCTGACGGAGAAAAAAACAACGCCCATATTTTTTGGCGCCAAGAATGACGTCACATCCTCTGATGGCAAAAAAAATGACGCCCACATTTTTTGGTGCAAAAGAACGTAAAAAATGACGCAACTACGAATAATCTTCCGGCTTCAATTAAGGCGCCGGAAATGACAAAATTTTGCGCCAAAAAAGTTGGCGCCAAGAATGACGCAATAAATTGAAGCATTTCAGACCCCGCAAGCCTAACAGGAAAAAAGTCAATTGAAAATAATTTTAAGGTAAGAAAAAATATTTATTCATATGCATTATCCCAAAAAATGAAACTGACAGTCTGAATGAAGGAATACAGATTATCCTGAATCAAGGCAAATATAAGTTAAAAACATATATTTAGAACTTTACATATAAAGTGCCCAACCATAGCTTAGAGTGTCATAAATAAAATAAGACTTACTTACCCTAAGACACTCATCTACATATAGCAGATAGCCAAACCAGTACTGAAACGAGAATCAGTAGAGGTAATGGTATATAAGAGTATATCGTCGAACTGAAAAGGGAGGTAGGAGAAGAAATCTCTACGACCGATAACAGAGAACCTATGAAATAGATCCCCTAGAGGAAGACCATTGTATTCAAATAGGCAATACTCTCTTCACATCCCTCTGACATTCACTGCACTCTGAGAGGAAAACCGGGGCTCCAGGCCTGCTGCGAAGCGCATATCAACGTAGAATCTAGCACAAACTTACTTCACCACCTCTATGGGAGGCAAAGTTTGTAAAACTGAATTGTGGGGTGTGGTGAGGGGTGTATTTATAGGCATTTTGAGGTTTGGGAAACTTTGCCCCTCCTGGTAGGAATGTATATCCCATATGTCACTAGCTCATGGACTCTTGCTAATTACATGAAAGAAAATACAAAAACACACAGTGCCCACTGATTCAAAGTAGCTTTATGAACAATTTATTCAATCACCTAAAATAAAAATTTCACACTTACAAGACGGCTGTCATCATATATATGAAGGGCTTGTTTTACACTGCTATCTTGTAAGTGTGACTCTTTTTATTTTAGGTGATCGAATAAATTGTTCATAAAGCTACTTTGAATCGGTGGGCGCTGTGTGTTTTTGTATTTTTCAGTTATGTGTCAGTATGTAATTCAGTATGTATGGCTCTGTGACAATAAGTGACAGTGTGGCAGTATGCATGTGTCAGTGTATAATACAGTATGCGTGTGGCTCTGTGACAATAAGTGTCAGTGTGACAGTATGCGTGTGTCAGTGTGTAATACATTATGTCTGTGGCTCTGTGACAATTAGTGACAGTGTGACAGTATGCGTGTTTTAGTGTGTAATACAGAATGGGTGTGGCTTTGTGTGAATAAGTGTCAGTGTAACAGTATGCATGTGTCAGTGTGTAGTACAGTATGTGTGTGGCTCTGTGACAATAAGTGACAGTATGACAGTATGCCTGTCTCAGTGTGTTATACAGTATGTGTGTGGCTCTGTGACAATAAGTGTCAGTGTGACAGTATGCGTGTGTCAGTGTGTAATACAGTATGTGTGTGGCTCTGTGACAATAAGTGTCAGTGTGACAGTATGCATGTGTCAGTGTGTAATACAGTATTTGTGTGGCTTTGTGACAATAAGTGTCAGTGTGACAGTAGGGGTGTGTCAGTGTGTAATACAGTATGTGTGTGGGCTTTGTGGGCAATAAGTGACAGTGTGACAGTATGCATGTTTTAGTGTTTAATACTGTATGTGTGTGGCTCTGTGACAATAAGTGTCAGTGTGGCAGTATGCATGTGTCAGTGTGTAATACAGTATGTGTGTGGTTCTGTGACAATAAGTGTCAGTGTGACAGTATGCGTGTGTCAGTGTGTAACACAGTATGTGTGTGGCTCTGTGACAATAAGTGTCAGTGTAACAGTATGCGTGTGTCAGTGTGTAATACAGTATGTGTGTGGCTCTGTGTGAATAAGTGTCAGTGTAACAGTATGCGTGTGTCAGTGTGTAATACAGTATATGTGGCTCTGCGACAATAAGTGTCAGTGTGACAGTATGCGTGTGTCAGTATGTAATACAGTATGTGTGGCTCTGTGACAATAAGTGACAGTGTGGCAGTATGCATGTGTCAGTGTGTAATACAGTATGCGTGTGGTTCTGTGGCAATAAGTGTCAGTGTGATAGTATGTGTGTGTCAGTGTGTAATACTGTATGTGTGTGTCTCTGTGACAATAAATGTCAGTGTGACAGTATGTGTGTGTCAGTGTGTAATACAGTATGTGTGTGGCTCTGTGACAATAAGTGACAGTGTGACAGTATGCATGTTTTAGTGTGTAATACTGTATGTGTGTGGCTCTGTTACAATAAGTGTCAGTGTGACAGTATGCATGTGTCAGTGTGTAATACAGTATTTGTGTGGCTCTGTGACAATTACAGACAGTGTGACAGTGTACATGTTTTAGTGTGTAATACAGTATGTGTGTGGCTATGTGACAGTAAGTGACATCATGACAGTATGCCTGTCTCAGTGTGTTATACAGTATGTGTGTGTCTCTGTGACACTAAGTGTCAGTGTGGCAGTATGCATGTGTCAGTGTGTAATACAGAATGTGTGTGGCTTTGTGTGAATAAGTGTCAGTGTAACAGTATGCGTGTGTCAGTGTGTAATACAGTATGTGTGTGGCTCTGTGACAGTAAGTGACATCATGACAGTATGTCTGTCTCAGTGTGTTATACAGTATGTGTTTGTCTCTGTGACACTAAGTGTCAGTGTGGCAGTATGCTTGTGTCAGTGTGTAATACAGTATGTGTGTGGTTCTGTGACAATAAGTGTCAGTGTGACAGTATGCGTGTGTCAGTGTGTAATACAGTATGTGTGTGGCTCTGTGACAATAAGTGTCAGTGTAACAGTATGCGTGTGTCAGTGTGTAATACAGTATGTGTGTGGCTCTGTGTGAATAAGTGTCAGTGTAACAGTATGCGTGTGTCAGTGTGTAATACAGTATGTGTGTGGCTCTGTGACAATAAGTGTCAGTGTGACTGTATGCATGTGTCAGTATGTAATACAGTATGTATGGCTCTGTGACAATAAGTGACAGTGTGGCAGTATGCATGTGTCAGTGTATAATACAGTATGCATGTGGTTCTGTGACAATAAGTGTCAGTGTGACAGTATGCGTGTGTCAGTGTGTAAGACAGTATGTGTGTTGCTATGTGACAATAAGTGACAGTGTGACAGTATGTGTGTGTCAGTGTGTAATACAGTATGTGTGTGGCTCTGTGACAATAAGTGACAGTGTGACAGTATGCATGTATCAATGTGTAATACAGTATAGGGTTTTTATTTATCACTAGGAAAATGTCTCTCACTCATTTGAGCCTGCAACTGATATTTATGAAGTGATTTAAACTGCTGCTACCTAAACCCTCTCTGCAAAGTTTAGAATTGTTAATGAAAATCACGCCGGACTCATTCGACCAGGGTGATTGACAAGCCCTGCTCTTGAGCAATTGATTGACTCGTGTGATGCTTAATATGGGAAATAAATTTTCCCCACAATTTGCGATCATATGCGACAGGTTCTGTCAATCATTAATAAATCTACCCCTATATGTGTGTTTGTGTGCAACAACTGATCCTGCTGAGGCATGTGAATTAGCTGTTAATTATCTGTAAATTAGCCAATACTGTGAGTGGCTGTGGGTGTGTTTGTATGAATCAGCAATAGATATGTATGAGAAATGCACATGGGTAAAGTCTTGTTTGGGAACTTAGACCTTGGCACAATTATGTCAGAGGAAAATCAGACAATTAAAAAGTGTGAAATTTACTGTGAATAACAATTTACAAAGTTAATATTACGGCATAACAACAAACAACTACCCTCCAATTAGAGCAGGTCAGAGCGCCAGATTAGTTATGCTGTTTTTGTGCCGTCTCTATAGATTTTGAGTACAATAAATGACAAACCAGGGCTGTACTACTGATTGGTGCGGAATTCCTGTGCGCCTTGACTTTGGTATCATAGCACTTAAATAAAGCTAACATAAATATACTTTACCTAATTACCTGTGTTAAATTTAGCAAATATATTGGAAGGGAACCACTGTCATGTTGGTAGGTGACAATAGAAGACCATGCTAAATTTCAGATGTAGCTAACCAAAAATGTTGTTCTGTTCTCTAATTCTCTATAAAATATATACTTTTGCAGGGTGAAGAAAAAAAACCGAATATATTTTCATTCATAGCTATAAAATTTTCCAGTGCTTTGCAAATAAATGATAATAATAACAATATATCAGATTTTGTTTCTACTGTTCTTAGAGAGGTTAGGAGTCCATTAGGCTAACTCTGCAACATGCTATATAGTGATTGCTTGATCAGTGCAGGAGCTCATTTATATCATTCCCTGTTTGGCCACAGCAAAGCGATGGCAGATCTGCATTTATAAAACATTTATTTTGTATTCAGATTGTATTATGTGCGCAGATCTTTTGCAATGCTGCACTTAATTGGTGATATATATTGTGAATGTATAAAACATTTAAGGCTAGATTACAAGTGGCGCGCTAAAGTTAGTGTTGGGTGTGATAATCAATATTGCAACTGCACTAAGTTGCACACGTATTACAAGTGGAAAGTAAACGGGTGCGCTCAAGTAAAAACATAATATGCGTAACGTGTAAGGGGTAAAAAGAATTGTGCACCACACACATTAGTACATTAAAATAAAGTGTTTAAACTTATATCTTCAGGTGCTGATAAATATGATACATATAAATATTAATATTTTTTTATACAAGGGTTAATAGGTATATGGTATATGACAAAGTGTTTTGACTGGAAAGGGCTATATATATCATCAGTGGTTTTATATATATATATATATATATATATATATATATATATATATATATATTATATATACTAGTCCAAAGCCCATTGTTCACATGGGCCATTTTTTGCAGTACAGCGTCCCACTCCTTGCGCTCTCCTCCCCCCTCTCTTTTTGAGCTCTCTCCCCCCACTCTTTTGTGCTCTTTCTCTCTCCCCCCTCTCTTTTGCCTCTCTCTCCCCCTCTTCTTTTTGCGCGCTCTCTCTCCCCCATCTCTTTTGCTCTCTCTCTCTCTCCCCCTCACTTTTGCGCTCTCTCTCTCCCCCTCTCTTTTGCGCTCTCTCTCCCCCTCTTTTGCGCTCTCTCTCTCCCCCATCTCTTTTGCGCTCTCTCTCTCCCCCATCTCTTTTGCGCTCTCTCCCCCCTCTCTCTCTCCCCTCTCTTTTGCGCTCTCTCTCCCCCTCTATTTTGCGCTCTCTCTCTCTTCCCTCTCTTTTGTGCTCTCCCCCCCTCTCTTTTGCGCTCTCTCCCCCCCTCTTTTGCGCTCTCTCTCCCCCCTCTCTTTTGCGCTCTCTCCCCCCCTCTCTTTTGTGCTCCCTCTCCCCCCTCTCTTTTGTTCTCTTCCCCCCTCTCTTTTGCGCTCTCTCTCCCCCCTCTTTTGCGCTCTCTCTCCCCCCCTCTTTTGCGCTCTCTCTCCCCCCTCTCTTTTGCGCTCTCTCTCCCCCCCTCTCTTTTGCGCTCTCTCTCCCCCCCTCTCTTTTGCGCTCTCTCTCCCCCCTCTCTTTTGCGCTCTCTCTCCCCCCCTCTCTTTTGCGCTCTCTCCCCCCTCTCTTTTGTGCTCTCTCTCTCCCCACTCTTTTGCTCTCTCTCCCCCTCTTTTGCTCTCTCTCTCCCCCGTCTCTTTTGCATGCTCTCTCTCCGTCTCTTTTGCGCGCTCTCTCCCCCTCTTTTGCTCTCTCTCTCCCCCCTCTCTTTTGTGCGCTCTCTCTCCCCCTCTCTTTTGCGCTCTCTCTCCCCCCTCTCTTTTGCGCTCTCTCTCCCCACTCTCTTTTGCTCTCTCTCTCCCCCTCTCTTTTGCGCTCTCTCCCCCTCTCTTTTGTGCTCTCTCTCTCCCCCCTCTTTTGCTCTCTCTCCCCCTCTTTTGCTCTCTCTCCCTCCCCCCTCTCTTTTGATCGCTCTCTCTCCCCCTCTTTTGCTCTCTCTCTCTCTCCCACCTCTCTTTTGCGCGCTCTCTCTCCCCCTCTCTTTTGTGCTCTCCCCCCCCTCTTTTGCACTCTCCCCCCTCTCTTTTGCGCTCTCTCTCCCCCTCTCTTTTGCGCTCTCTCTCCCCCTCTCTTTTGCGCTCTCTCTCCCCCCTCTCTTTTGCGCTCTCTCCCTCTCTTTTGTGCTCTCTCTCTCCCCCCCCTTTTGCTCTCTCCCCCCCCTCTTTGCTCTCTCTCCCTCTCTTTTGCGCGCTTTCTCTCCCCCTCTCTTTTGCGCTCCTCTCTTCCCCCCCTTTTGTGCCTCTCTCCCTCTCCCCCCTCCTCTCTCTCCCCCCTCTCTCTCTCTCCCCCCTCTCTCTCTCCCCCTCTCTTTCCCCCTCTCTCTCCCCCCCCCTCTCTCTCCCATCTCTCTCTTCCCCCTCTCTCTCTCCCATCTCTATCTCTCTCTCCCCTCTCTATCTCTCTCCCCTCTCTATCTCTCTTGTCGCGTGGACACACCTGGCCACTCCCCCTTCACGGCCATCCATGCCTGCCCACGCCCCCTTCACGTTGACCACGCCCCCACCCGCCCCACCCGCCCCAACCACGCCCACTTCTGCTGCAGATCAGCTAGCCTAGGGACTCAAAGACCAGGTGTGTTTGTCATCGTGCTGTCTCTACTGCGCATGACAGCTTCTGTCAAACACACTTGGCCTTTTATATTATAGGATATATATATATACATATATGTTAAATGATGCAATTAATTTGTGCTGAAAATAATATAATATTAGAAAATATAGCACTGCCCCCACCCAGATACTTAATAATGACACCTGGCTACTTCATAATGACAACTGACTGGCAGAATTTTCTGTGGAGAACACTGAATATGTATAAGTTGATTGGAGTAGCCATTTTAGTTCAGTGATTTAGATACCAAAATAACCAAAGTATTGCACTGAGCAATTATACTTTTTTTTAACTATAGCAATACTATTGTACTGTATTGCTTCAGACGTGAGAAAGAGAGGAATATCCTGGAAGCTTATCTACTTATATATATATATAGTGAGTCCAAAAAAATTAATCATTGCTCAGTGCAATACTTTTGTTATTTTGAGAAATATATATATATATATATATACATATACAGTGAGGCCTCGGTTTACGAATTTAATTCGTTCTCCGGGTCGTTTCGTATTGCGAAAAATTCGTAAACCGAAACACGGTTTCCCATAGGAATGCATTGAAAATCAATTAATGCGTTCCGGAGGTCCGAAAAAATTCAAATAAAGTGTCCAAAAAATGCTCCAAAAGGCTCCAAAAGGCTTAACAACTTGCTGCAAATGGCTCCAATGTCTCCAAAAGGCTCCACAACTTGCTGCAAATGGCTCCAAAAGGCTTAACAACTTGCTGCAAATGGCTCCAAAAGGCTCAACAACTTGCTGCAAAATGGCTCCAAAACCTCTCCAACACCTCCACACTGGTACCCAAACTTCATTAATTCAATCATACTTGAGTATGCAGGGGGCACAGGGGCCACTGGTTTCGTATTGCGAAAAATATTCGTAAACCGAGGGGGGCAAACCGGCATTTTGTTTCGTATTGCGAAAAAAAATTGTAAACCGAGTCAAATTTTCTTCAAATTTCGATTTCGTAAACCGAAATTTCGTATACCGAGTCGTGCGTAAACCGGGGCCTCACTGTATATAGAATTTTATAGTGTAAAGCGGTATTTTGCTATGGGGGTTGTTGTGGTTTAGGGGTTAATAGTGTAGTGGGGTACTTTGCAATGAGGGTTCTGGCAGTTTAGGGGTTAATAGTGTAGTGGGGTACTTTGCAATGAGGGTTCTGGCAGTTTAGGGGTTTAGGGGTTAATAGTGTACTGGGGTATTTTGCAATGGGGTTGTGGTGGTTTATGGGTTAATAGTGTAGTGGGGTACTTTGTGGTAGGCTATGTGGCGGTTTAGGGGTTAATAGTGTAGTTTAGTGCAACTATTTCCTTCGGTCAAACTCTTTAAGCGAACTTTCAGGTCGCATAAAAAGTTTATTCGTATCATAGCACTTAAATAAAGCTAACATAAATAAATATCCTGGAAGCTTATCTACTTATATATATATATAGTGAGTCCAAAAAAATAAATCATTGCTCAATGCTCAGTGTTATTTTGAGAAATATATATATATATATATACATATATATAGAATTTTATAGTGTAAAGCAGTATTTTGCTATGGGGGTTGTTATGGTTTAGGGGTTAATAGTGTAGTGGGGTACTTTGCAATTAGGGTTCTGGCAGTTTAGGGGTTAATAGTGTAGTGGGGTACTTTGCAATGAGGGTTCTGGCAGTTTAGGGGTTAATAGTGTACTGGGGTATTTTGCAATGGGGTTGTGGTGGTTTATGGGTTAATAGTGAAGTGGGGTACTTTGTGGTAGGCTATGTGGCGGTTTAGGGGTTAATAGTGTAGTTTAGTGCAACTATTTCTTTCGGTCAAACTCTTTAAGCGAACTTTCAGGTCGCATAAAAAGTTTATTCGTTAAATGTGATTGCATTAGAGCTATCACATTTACTTTAATTTGTAATACAAGCAGAGATTGCTGTTCAACGGCTCCCAGAGAAAAGGCGGGGAGCGTAAATTACCGTGAATTTGCGGCAATTTAAAGGGACACTAAACCCAAATTTGTTCTTTCATGATTCCGATAGAGAATACAATTTTAAACAACTTTCCAATTTACTTCTATTATGTAATTTGTTTCATTTTTTAGATATCCTTTGTTGAAGAAAGAGCAATGCACATGGGAGAGCAATCACAGGAGGCATCTATGTGCAGCAACCAATCAGCAGCTACTGAGGCCTATCTAGATATGCTTAGTCGAGCTAAGAATATCAAGGGAATGAAGCAAATTAGATAATAGAAGTAAATTAGAAAGTTGTTTAAAAACTGCATGCTCTTTCTAAATCATAAAGAGAACAAATTTAGGTTACATGTCCCTTTAAACAGTACGCCACTTGTAATATTGGATTTGAGGGTAAAAAAAGACACAGCGTTCTTGTTCTTGTATCACGTTTACGCTCCGTTGCACTACGATAGAGATCCACTCATAATCAACCCTTTTGTTTATTCAGAGTCTTTGTGATTCAGTGCTTAATTGCTCATATACATCAATGGTACATGATCAAAAAATCACATTATCGTACCTTTAGCAGCATACACACCTTGTTTTGCCACTTGTTTGAGCTATTCAAGGTGTTGGTAAACTTTCCACTTTTTATAATGTAGATCCAGAATGGAAACAATATTTTCAATGGAGTTTAATCTAACAGTTGTAATAAACATACTTTTTATTCTAGCCGTGCCATTCTAATACCCCGCACTCCGGCCGGCCACTTCAAAAGTAATATTTCTTTTGTGAGCTAACGGTTTTAACAGTTCTCCAACCATTTTTCTCATATGATAACATTTCTGTGATGTGGGTTATAGTGGTTAGATAACACTGGGTTTCATCCTGTTTACAGTAAGAAATATTTATGTGTATATTGTCGCTAAAAAGGCATAACATAGTAAAGGTAACATGGTCTATAATAAACTGAATGCTGTCAATGAGAACGTTTGTGAAAAAGAAGTACTGGGCGTGGCACTGGAGTATTTCTGCAACTCGATTCCGGTTGCCAGTAAATGTCCAGAGAGATAAATGAGAAATCCATGAGTCATCTCTTCCTCATAACCCACGCTGAGCTTGTTATTAATGCTGGCGTCATTCCAGTGAACTGAAATGCTTGGCTTAAGCTCAAAATCTCTAAAGACAAGATACAAAAAAAAAAGCCTCACATTCTTGTGTCATTCTGGGAAAAACCTTTGACTGCACAGTTTCCTTTGTAACCTTGAATTAAAAATTAATAAGAAAATATTGTTCCTCTTTATATATACAGTATATTTTTTCAAAATTGATTAATAGCGTGCTATAATTTACTTTCAGTGAAAACAAAAACATTTTTAAATTTGTTTGTTGTATAAATACCAAGACAACCAGAATATTTATTAAGAGGTGTCTTCACTTAAAGGGACATGAAACCCCAAAATGTTGTTTCATGATTGAGATAGAGAATATAATTTCTCTTGTTAAGTGTATTCAGTCCACGGGTCATCCATTACTTATGGGATATTCTCCTTCCCAACAGGAAGTTGCAAGAGGATCACCCAAGCAGAGCTGCTATATAGCTCCTCCCCTCACATGTCATATCCAGTCATTCTCTTGCAACTCTCAACAAAGATGGAGGTAGTAAGAGGAGAGTGGTGTTTTATAGTTAGTTTTTAACTTCAATCAAAAGTTTGTTATTTTTAAATGGCACCGGAGTGTGCTGTTTTTTTCTCAGGCAGTATTTAGGAGAAGAATCTGCCTGCGTTTTCTATGATCTTAGTAGAAGTAACTAAGATCCACTAGCTGTTCTCGCACATTCTGAGGAGTGGGGTAACTTCAGACAGGGAATAGCATGCGGGGTCCCCTGCAAATGAGGTATGTGCAGTAAAATATTTTTCTAAGGAATGGAATTGACTAAGAAAATACTGCTGATACCGATGTAACGTAAGTACAGCCTGAAATGCAGTAGTAGCGACTGGTATCAGGCTGATTAATGTATGCGCAGTAAAGTAATTTTCTAAGGAATGGAATTTGACTAAGAAAATACTGTTAATACTGAAGTAATGTATGAGCCTTAACTGCAGTAGAAGCGACTGGTAGCAGGCTTATTTATAACACTACATAACCTTTAAAATGTATGTTTAAAACGTTTACTGGCATGTTAATCGTTTTTTGTGAGGTACTTGGTGATAAATCTTATTGGGGCATGATTTTTCCACATGGCTGACGTTTATTTCTGCATAGAAATGGCTAACTGAGGTCTCCCACTGTTGTAATATGAGTGGGAGGGGCCTATTTTAGCGCTTTGTTGCGCAGTAAAAATTTCAGTCACAGTCTTCCTGCTTCTTCCTCCTTGATCCAGGACGTCTCTAGAGAGCTCAGGGGTCTCTAAAAGTCATTTTGAGGGAGGTAATCAGTCACAGCAGACCTGTGACAGTGTGTTAGACTGTGATAAAAACGTTAATTGATAAATTGATTATCCGTTTTGTGTATTAAGGGGTTAATCATACCATTTGCTGGTGGTGCAATCCTTTGCTAACTTAATACATTACTGTGAAAATTTGGTTGCTATAACTATTTTGGTCATTGTTATTTCAACTGTGGTCAGTTTTTTGTGCTTCTTAAAGGCACAGTACGTTTTTTATATTGCTTGTAAATTAATTTTGAAAAGTATTTCCAAGCTTGCTAGTCTCATTGCTAGTCTGTTTAACATGTCTGACTCAGATGAATCTCTTTGTTCACTATGTTTAAAGGCCAATGTGGAGCCCAATAGAAATTTGTGTACTAATTGCATTGATGCTACTTTAAATAAAAGTCAATCTTTACATGTAAAGAAATTATCACCAGACAACGAGGGGGAAGTTATGCCGACTAACTCTCCTCACGTGTCAGTACCTTCGCCTCCCCGCTCAGGAGGTGCGTGATTTTGTGGCGCCAAGTACACATCAGGGAGGCCCTTACAAATCACTTTGCAAGACATGGCTACTGTTATGACAGAATATTATCTAATTTGCCAGAATTAAGAGGCAAGCGCGATAGCTCTGGGTTAAGGACAGAGCGCGCGGATGAGATGAGAGCCATGTCAGATACTGCGTCACAGTTTGCAGAACGTGAGGACGGAGAGCTTCATTCTGTGGGTGACGGATCTGATCCAGGGAGACTGGATTCAGAGATTTCCAATTTTAAATTTAAGCTTGAGAACCTCCGCATATTGCTAGGGGAGGTATTAGCGGCTCTGAATGATTGCTACACGGTTGCAATTCCAGAGAAATTATGTAGGTTGGATAGATACTATGCGGTACCGGTGTGTACTGACGTGTTTCCTATACCTAAAAGGCTTACAGAGATTATTAGCAAGGAGTGGGATAGACCCGGTGTGCCTTTTCCCCTCCTCCCATATTTAGGAAAATGTTTCCTATAGACGCCACCACACGAGACTTATGGCAGACGGTCCCTAAGGTGGAGGGAGCAGTTTCTACTTTAGCTAAGCGTACCACTATCCCGGTGGAGGATAGTTGTGCCTTTTCAGATCCAATGGATAAAAAATTAGAGGGTTACCTTAAGAAAATGTTTGTTCAACAAGGTTTTATCTTACAGCCCCCTGCATGCATTGCGCCTGTCACTGCTGCGGCGGCATTCTGGTTTGAGTCTCTGGAAGAGGCCATTCGCACAGCTCCATTGGATGAAATTATGAACAAGCTTAAAGCACTTAAGCTAGCTAACGCATTTGTTTCTGATGCCGTTGTACATTTAACCAAACTTACGGCTAAGAACTCCGGATTCGCCATCCAAGCGCGCAGAGCGCTATGGCTTAAATCCTGGTCAGCTGACGTGACTTCTAAATCTAAATTGCTTAATATTCCTTTCAAAGGGCAGACCTTATTCGGGCCCGGCTTGAAAGAAATTATTGCTGACATTACGGGAGGTAAGGGCCATGCTCTACCTCAGGACAGGGCCAAATCAAAGGCCAAACAGTCTAATTTTCGTGCCTTTCGTAACTTCAAGGCAGGAGCAGCATCAACTTCCTCCGCTCCAAAACAGGAAGGAGCTGTTGCTCGTTACAGGCAGGGCTGGAAAGTTAACCAGTCCTGGAACAAGGGCAAGCAGGCCAAGAAACCTGCTGCTGCCCCCAAGACAGCATGAAGGAGAGGGCCCCCTATCCGGGAAACGGATCTAGTGGGGGGCAGACTTTCTCTCTTCGCCCAGGCTTGGGCAAGAGATGTCCAGGATCCCTGGGCGTTGGAGATCATATCTCAGGGATATCTCCTGGACTTCAAAACTTCTCCTCCACGAGGGAGATTTCATCTTTCAAGGTTATCAGCAAACCAAATAAAGAAAGAGGCGTTTCTACGCTGTGTACAAGACCTCTTACTAATGGGGGTGAATCCACCCAGTTCCGCGGACGGAACACGGGCAGGGATTCTATTCAAACCTATTTGTGGTTCCCAAGAAAGAGGGAACCTTCAGGCCAATCTTGGACTTAAAAATCCTAAACAAATTTCTAAGAGTTCCATCATTCAAAATGGAAACTATTCGAACCATCCTTCCCATGATCCAAGAGGGTCAGTACATGACCACAGTGGACTTAAAGGATGCCTACCTTCACATACCGATTCACAAGGATCATTATCGGTATCTAAGATTTGCCTTCCTAGACAGGCATTACCAGTTTGTAGCTCTTCCCTTCGGATTAGCTACGGCTCCAAGAATCTTTACAAAAGTTCTGGCTCACTTCTGGCGGTACTAAGACCGCGAGGCATAGCGGTGACTCCGTACCTAGACGACATTCTGATACAAGCGTCAAGTTTTCAAACTGCCAAGTCTCATACAGAGATAGTTCTGGCATTTCTGAGGTCGCATGGGTGGAAGGTGAACGTGGAAAAGAGTTCTCTATTACCACTTACAAGAGTTCCCTTTCTAGGGACTCTTATAGATTCTGTAGAGATGAAAATTTACCTGACAGAGGCCAGGTTATCAAAACTTCTAAATGCTTGCCGTGTCCTTCACTCCATTCCACAGCCCGTCAGTAGCTCAGTGCATGGAAGTAATCGGCTTAATGGTAGCGGCAATGGACATAGTACCATTTGCGCGCCTGCATCTCAGACCGCTGCAATTGTGCCATGCTAAGTCAGTGGAACGGGGATTACTCAGATTTGTCCCCCCTACTAAGTCTGGATCAAGAGACCAGAGATTCTCTTCTATGGTGGCTTTCTCGGCCACATCTGTCCAAGGGGATGACCTTTCGCAGGCCAGATTGGACGATTGTAACAACAGACGCCAGCCTTCTAGGCTGGGGCGCAGTCTGGAATTCCCTGAAAGCTCAGGGATTATGGACTCAGGAGGGAGAAACTCCTCCCAATAAATATTCTGGAGTTAAGAGCAATATTCAATGCTCTCCTAGCTTGGCCTCAGTTAGCAACACTGAGGTTCATCAGATTTCAGTCGGACAACATCACGACTGTGGCTTACATCAACCATCAAGGGGGAACCAGGAAGTTCCCTAGCGATGTTGGAAGTCTCAAAGATAATTCGCTGGGCAGAGTCTCACTCTTGCCACCTGTCAGCGATCTACATCCCAGGCGTGGAGAACTGGGAGGCGGATTTTCTAAGTCGCCAGACTTTTCATCCGGGGGAGTGGGAACTTCATCCGGAGGTCTTTGCTCAACTGATTCATCGTTGGGGCAAACCAGATCTGGATCTCATGGCGTCTCGTCAGAACGCCAAGCTTCCTTGTTACGGATCCAGGTCCAGGGACCCGGGGAGCGGTGCTGATAGATGCTCTGACAGCCCCTTGGGTCTTCAACATGGCTTATGTGTTTCCACCATTCCCGATGCTTCCTCGTTTGATTGCCAAGATCAAACAGGAGAGAGCATCGGTGATTCTGATAGCGCCTGCGTGGCCACGCAGGACCTGGTATGCAGACCTAGTGGACATGTCGTCCTGTCCACCGTGGTCTCTGCCTCTGAGACAGGACCTTCTAATTCAGGTCCTTTCAAACATCCAAATCTAATTTCTCTGAGGCTGACTGCATGGAGATTGAACGCTTGATTCTATCAAAGCGTGGCTTCTCGGAGTCGGTTATTGATACCTTAATACAGGCTAGGAAGCCTGTTACCAGAAAAATTTACCATAAGATATGGCGTAAATATTTATATTGGTGCGAATCCAAGAGTTACTCATGGAGTAAGGTTAGGATTCCTAGGATATTGTCCTTTCTACAAGAGGGTTTAGAAAAGGGCTTATCTGCTAGTTCGTTAAAGGGACAGATTTCTGCTCTGTCTATTCTTCTACACAAACGTCTGGCTGAAGTTCCAGACGTTCAGGCTTTTTGTCAGGCTTTGAACTAGGATTAAGCCTGTGTTTAAGACTGTTGCTCCGCCGTGGAGCTTAAACTTAGTTCTTAATGTTCTTCAAGGCGTTCCAGTTTGAACCCCTTCATTCCATTGATATTAAGCTGTTATCTTGGAAAGTTCTGTTTTTGATGGCTATTTCCTCGGCTCGAAGAGTCTCTGAGTTATCTGCCTTACATTGTGATTCTCCTTATCTGATTTTTCATTCAGACAAGGTAGTTCCTGCGTACTAAACCTGGGTTTTTACCTAAGGTAGTTTCTAACAGGAATATCAATCAAGAGATTGTTGTTCCATCTCTGTGTCCTAACCCTTCTTCAAAGAAGGAACGACTTTTGCATAATCTGGACGTAGTCCGTGCCCTGAAAGTTCTATTTACAGGCAACTAAAGATTTTCGTCAAACTTCTTCCCTGTTTGTCGTTTACTCTGGACAGAGGAGAGGTCAAAAGGCTTCGGCTACCTCTCTCTCCTTTTGGCTTCGTAGCATAATACGTTTAGCCTATGAGACTGCTGGACAGCAGCCTCCTGAAAGATTACAGCTCATTCCACTAGAGCTGTGGCTTCCACCTGGGCCTTTAAAAATGAGGCCTCTGTTGAACAGATTTGCAAGGCTGCGACTTGGTCTTCACTTCACACTTTTTCAAAATTTTACAAATTTGACACTTTTGCTTCTTCGGAGGCTATTTTTGGGAGAAAGGTACTTCAGGCAGTGGTTCCTTCGTTTAATGTTCCTGCCTTGTCCCTCCCTTCATCCGTGTACTTTAGCTTTGGTATTGGTATCCCATAAGTAATGGATGGACCCGTGGACTGGACTACACTTAACAAGAGAAAACATAATTTATGCTTACCTGATAAATTTCTTTCTCTTGTAGTGTAGTCAGTCCACGGCCCGCCCTGTCTTTTAAGGCAGTCTAAATTTTAATTAAACTCCAGTCACCACTGCACCCTATGGTTCTCCTTTCTCGTCTTGCTTTCGGTCGAATGACTGATATGACATGTGAGGGGAGGAGCTATATAGCAGCTCTGCTGGGTGATCCTCTTGCAACTTCCTGTTGGGAAGGAGAATATCCCATAAGTAATGGATGACCCGTGGACTGAATACACTACAAGAGAAATACATTTATCAGGTAAGCATAAATTATGTTTTTAAACAACTTTTTAATTTACTTCTATTATTTAATTTGCTTCCTTCTCTTGTTATCCTTTGCTGAAATGTTTATCTAGACAAGCTCATGAGCAGCAGAGAACCTAGGTTCTAGCTGCTGATTGGTGGCTGCATATATATCTTGATTGTGATTGGCTCACCCATGTGTTCATTTAGAAAACAGTAGTGCATTGCTGCTCCTTTAACAAATGATACCAAGAGAATGAAACAAATTGATTAATAGAAGTAAATTAGAAAGTGGTTTAAAATTGTATTCTCTATCTGAATCATGAATGAAAAAAATTGGGTTTCATGTCCCTTTAAGCATACTCTCCATAATTTTAGTGGATCTGGCAGATACAATAATATTCAGATGATGAAACAGGGGTGGCTTGAGCTACAGATAAGGCTTAAGTCCTATGTGTGTCACTAAAATAATTCTTAAACTATTGTGCAGATAAGGAGATTTATACATGTTTATATATTTATTTGTCATTTTGGAGGCTTGGGGATGATATATGTAGGGGCTTTGCATTTTTGTAACAGTGAAGGGAGGTTAGATTTAGTAATGGAGGGATTCAATGGGGTGGTGATGTTTGGTTGACTGTTCAGTGATGAGAGTTGCAATGGAGTGGTAGTGTAGTGTAGCTGTTTAGAGTTGGGAGTTGCAATGGGGTGGTAGTATAAGGTGGCTGATTAGAGTTGGGAGTTACTATAGAGTAGTAGTTTAGGGTGGCTGTTTAGAGTTGAGAGTTACTATGGAGTAGTAGTTTAGGGTGGCTGTTTATAGTTGGGAGTTGCAATGGGGTGGTTGTATAGGGTGGATGTTTAGACCTGGTAGTTGTAATGGGTAGTAGTGTAGTATGGCTGTTTAGAGTTGGCATTTGCAATGGAGTGGTAGTGTAGTATGGCTGTTTAGAGTTGAGAGTTGCAATGGGGTGGTAGTATAGGGTGGCTGTTTAGAGTTGGAAGTTGCTATAGAGTGGTAGTTTAGGGTGGCTGTTTAGAGTTGGGAGTTACCATGGAGTGGTAGTTTAGGGTGACTGTTTAGAGTTGGGAGCTGCAATCGGGTGGTAGTATTAGGTGGATATTTAGAGCTGGTAGTTGCAATGGGTGGTAGTGTAGTGTAGCTGTTTAGAGTTGGGAGTTGCTATTGGGTGGTAGTGTATTATGGCTGTTAAGAGTTGGAAGTTGTTAGGGGGTGGCTGTAATATCAACATATTTACTGTAAAACTTTGAGTACAACTGTATGATTGTCTGGCAGTAAAGAAGTCGGTATGTCAGCAACTTCACAAACTACCCACTGTGAGGAAACAAAGAAGTGATAAGAAATATTTATAAGAAATATGTAACTCCATGAATGTATCTTGACAAAGCTGGCGTGTCTACAATAGACTTGAAGGATACCTACCTTCATATTCCAATTCACAATGAACCTTTTCTGTTCCTCAGATTTGCTTATATGGACAAAAATGTTAAGTTTGTTGATCTACCATTTGGTCTGGCTACTGCTCCTAGAATTTGTAAAAAAGTTTTGAGTACTCTGTTATCCATAAGCAGAGCTTTGGGTATATCGGTAGCACCTTACCTGGACGATATAAGGGGTCCATCTTTACCTTTAACAATTTCTCATACCAACAATCTTTTGTTGTTTCTTCAACAGCATGGTTGTAGAATCAACATTCCAAAGATCTCCCGATGTCCTCAGCCCAGTGTGTCTTTTCTGGGAGTGATAATAGATTTAATTTCTTTGGCTCTTTCTTTAACAGATCAAAGGAAATCAAAGTTACAGACAGTCAACTTGTGCCAAGTTTCAATATTCTCCCAATGTAGTTCTCTGTATGGAGGTGCTAGGTCTGATGATTGCAGCATCAGATGCCATTCCGTTTGCTCGGTTTCACATAAGACATCTTCAACTTTGCATGTTGAGTCAGTGGTGCAAGGATAACAACCAACTTTCTCAGAGAATTCTATTGGATCCTGTAAGTCATTCCCTTTCATAGTAGACAAATCACAAGTCTATTCTCTGGGAGCTTCTTTTCTTTGTCCCTTTTGGACAATAATCACGATGGATCCAAGTCTCTCAAGCTGGGGTGCAGTTTGGGGGTCCAAGAGAACACAGGGAGTTTGCTTACCTCAAGAGGTGAGGTTACCAATAAAATACTAGCACTCTGGCCCTCTCTCTGGACGCAGAAAAAGCCTTTGATAGGGTCAGGTGGGACTACCTTTGGGAGACAATGAAAAACGTTTGCCTCCCTATCCCTTTTATAAGGGCAATACAGGCCTTATATTCTCTTCCCACGGCTAGAATTAAGGGAGTTGGCTTCCATTCAGAGCCTTTTTCCATAACTAATGGCACACGACAGGGGTGCCCTCTTTCGCCTCTACTCTTTGCCTTAGCCATTGAGACTTTGGCCCAAGCCATAATAATTAATCCACTCGTAAGAGGCATTTCTTCAGTAAGTCACACTAATAAAATATCCCTGTACACAGACAACATCACCCTCTACCTCACCTCCCCAATGACTTCTCTTCCAGAAGTTTTTAATACCATTAAAATCTTTAGTGAAATGAGCTTTTACAAACTCAACATAACCAAGACAGAAGACCTTCCTATCAATATTCCAGCCCAAGAACTCTAAGACTTCTACAGAGGTCTTATAATTTCCAATGGAACATGAGAACATGAGTTACATTAAAGTCCTAGGAGTTTACCTAGCTCCAGATACTATAACCACTATTACTAAAAATTATACAGATAGGCTCCCAGAGTTCTGAAAACTACTAAACTCCTGGGAATTCAGGGAAATATCTTGGACTGGTAGAATTGTGGCCATCAATATGTCCTTTCTACCTAAAATCACCTATCTCTTTAGATGTATTCCATATAATATCCCTAGACCTATCTTAAATAAGCTACAGAGCCTTATTACTGCCTATGTTTGGAAAGACAGAAGACCTAGGACCTCTAGACATGCACTTGAAAGACCATTTGACCAAGGGGGACATGCGCTACCCAACCTTATCACATATTACAACGCGGCTAGACTTTCACACTTACTTGGCTGGAACAACAAAGACCAACTATCAGGCTGGTACAATATAGAGGCTTCTCTTCTACCTTCATGCCTTAAGCTCCTAGACCTTCTCTGGATCCCTTCCCACCACAGACAAGGATTAGGGGACTTACATCCTGTTATACAGGATGCCTTTCAATTTTGGGACCAGGTCCGACACAATCCTTCTATAGCCCCTCACCCTTCTCCCAACCTTACCCTATCTGCAGCCCTATTCTCTTTACCAGATGCACACCCAGACCTTTGGCAGAATTTACAGATTACACTAGTAACTGACTTCTACGACTCCAACACATGGACCCTGCATCACCAGCTATGCATTAAATTTCAAATACCCTCAAGACTTCGGTTCAAAGCTTTTTGACTGAGTTCCTGGTTACGCTCCTGGGGCTATCCTATCAAAATCTTAGAACCCCATCCTTATGGGAGCATGCATGGAACAAAGCCCACCTCATTAAACATTGCTACCTGGCACAAAAGAATCTTGATAACTAAAAAACACTTACACTGTGTTACCCTCTGGGAACTGTTCTATAAACTCATAGTAAGATGGCACCTCGTTCCGACCACACTACATAAAATATACAGTTCACACTCTCCCATGTTTTGGAGACTCTGTGGACACACAGGTACGCCTCTACACGTCTGGTGGTCTTGCCCTAAAATACAACCACTTTGGAGGAAGCTTTTCCATACTCTTAACACGCTCAACATTAAACCCCGTTTTCTCCCGGAGGTCACCCTTCTTTATATGCAAATTCCCAACTTAGACAATCCCACAGAAGCACTGACGCTATATCTTTTTATGGCGACAAAGTTAGCTATAGCCAGAGCTTGGAAAAAGAAGAAGCCACCGTCCCTTACACAAGTGCTGCTCATTGTCAGACATATTAGGCTATGGAACAATACTCTCATAGGGTCTTAGATAAAACAGACTTCTATTTAGATGTATGATCCCCTTGGTTAGCAATCCACCCAGAGACACTAGAGATTGTCTTAATTCAGAACCCCTCCTCCCCCTTAAAACTCCCCATTCCCCTTTTTCCTTCCACCTCTGGGCCGATATTTGTGACTCTGAAATACATTTCCATCTCACAATTATTCCAGATAATTCATGGTAGACTAATCATCCTTAGCTCCCATATATGGAAGACGTAACTATCATAAAAATACAATGTCTTTATCCTTCCTTACAGAATAATAAGACACCTTTCTCTGCTCTAGAACACACCTTTTTATATGAGAGTAGATCTGCACGTGATATTTAGACGCAAGCAAATCTTGCAAGAATGTTTTTGGTTTATTGCTTATCCTAAATTGTATAATATTATTTAGTCTAACCTCAAATAATAATGTATGCAGATCTCCTCACACTTTATGATATTATTTTTGAACTTAAATGTCTTAATAAAAAAAAATAATAATAAAAAAAAATACTAGCACTCAGGCGATCTTCAGGGCTTTTCAGAGCTGGCCTCTTCCGGAGAAAGAGTTTCATTTTGAATCAGACAATGTAATGGCTGTGGCATATATCAGTCATCAAGCAGGGACTCGCAGTTCTCTAACCCTTCAATGGACAGAGAACAGTTGCTGTATCATTTCTGTGATTCACACTCCACACTAATGTTCTCTTCATTCAGATGTCTGCAATCAGATGTCTTCAATCAGATATTCCAGAAATGGGCTGTGTGGCATGGAGCATTGTCCCGCTGGAAAAAACAATCCTCAGAGTTGGAGATCATTGTCAGAGCAGAAGGAAGCAAGTTTTCTTCCAGTATAACTTCGTACGTTGCTTGATTTATGCGTTCTTCACAAAGATAAATCTGCCCAATTCCAGGTCATCTTCTCTGATGAGTCCAATTTTCAAATTTACCCAACACCTGGTCAACTAATAGTTAGATGGAGACCTGGAGAGGCCTACAATCCACAGTGTCTCACACCCACTGTGAAATTTGGTAAAGGATCGGTGATGATCTGGGAGTGTTTCAGCAAGGTTAAAATTGGGGCAGATTTATCTTTGTGATGGACGCATGAATCAAGCAACATACAAGGTTATCCTGGAAGAAAACTTGCTTCCTTCTGCTCTGACAATGTTCCCCATTAAGGATTGTATTTTTTTCAGCAGGACAATGCTACATGCCACACAGCCAGGTCAATAAAGGTGTGAAGGGACGACTACCAGATCAAGACCCTGTCATGGCCAGCCCAATCTCCTGAACTTTATTGAAAACCTTTGGAATGTGATCAAGAGGAAGATGGATGGACACAAGCCAACAAGCAAAGCCGAGATGCTTGAATTTTTGCGCCAGGAGTAAAATAAAGTCAGACCGATAGACAGCAGATCCAAACAAGAAAAAAGTAATTGTGGATGACGCCAAAACTCCATATACATAAAAGTAAGCTTTATTAAAGTAGAGATACAACATGTATATCATGGGCACAGCACACAGGAAGACTTGGCGCTAACAGCTGACGTGTTTCACGCCCACACAGCGTTTCATCAGAGCTGATTTGCACGCTAAAGGACTCAGCAATTTAAACAGCAAGGAATTAAACACAGCAACCAATCATAAGTTGTCAGATCTTTTTAGAATATGCTGTATTCCTCATTACAAATAAATGCCGTTTCTATGTCTACACATATATACATTACACAGGTAAATAAAAGACATTTGCCTAAGTATAAAAAACAAACAAAAATGTTAAAATAACACCATTTTGAATATCAATAACTCTATTGCCGTTTACCAAAATAAAGATGAGCCAGTATGTTTAGAGGCATATTCTAATCAGTATATCATACATGTAAAAGGTAAAAGTAGCTACCCATACATTGCATGTGAAACCAATCTAGTATATCAATTTAAATGAAAAAAATGGTATTAAAAAGGGAATCCACTAATCCCTTCCATATATAGTAAACAATACTCTATGGCTTATGGTACAGAAAAACATGACATGATCATAAACTTCATCTTATCATAATGCATCTATTTTGATGCACATTGGAGTTTAAATAGTACAATAACTAACTTGATCATAATAAATCAGCACCTAATATTCAAACTGCATTAAGTCGGTGGAAATCATAATTATATAAATATACAGATATACAAATCACTAATTTTATTAATACCAAAGGGATGTCCTGTCTTAAGGGTATGAATCCAGTAAATCCTCGTTTACTTAGAGCTGCAAATCTATCTCCTCCTCTTAACCCCAGCGTGACACATTCAATACCCTGAAAGCTGAAAGCCCCAGACTGTGCCGCAGCATGTTGTGCAAAATGTTTTGCTACTGGAGTCTTACCAACCTCAGCCTCCAGGGATAGAAGGTGCTCCCTGATTCGATCTTTGAGAAACCTAGAGGTTAACCCAACATACTGCATTTTGCAAATGTTGCAAGTTATGAGATAAACCACATATGAGGAGTTACAGTTAATACGTTCATATATCCTGTATCTCTCTCCTGTCCTAATGGATACAAACAAATCTCCACTCTTCACATAACTGCAACTTTTGCAAGGGTTAACACCACATTTATGGAACCCTTTCTTTAAAGATAGCCAATTTCTTTTATGTTTTCCTTTTGATATATCTTCCCCAAAATTCTTCCTTATAATATCTCCAATTGTTTTTGATCTACGTGGAACAAAATTACACATCTTGGAGATATTCCTAAGATCAAAGTCTCGTTCCAAAATAGGTAGCCTTTTTTTTAATAATAGCACATATATCCCTATATTGTCTGCTATAGGTTGTAATAAAGTTAATACTATTCTGCTCGAAACTTGTTTTTTATTAGTATAATTTCTACCTTTCTTTAATAAACATTCCCTATCTAACTTTGCAACATCAGTCAAGATCTTTTTAAGTATTTTCAAATCATACCCTCGATCTCCTAGTCTTTTCGTAAGTAACTCTGCATGTTGCCAGTATTTTGCCTGAGTTGTGCAGTTTCTCCTCAGCCTTATGTATTGTCCCTTAGGGATCCTCTTCTTTAGGTGATCAGGGTGAGAAGAATCTGCCCTCAGGATAGTATTTCCTGATATTTCTTTCCTATAAACCTACGTAATTATGAGGTTATTTTAAAGGCTGAGTTTGACATCTAAATATGGAATAAAACAATCTGAGGAACTGTATGTATAAAGCTCAAATTCCCTCTATTATCATTTAGATGCCCCACAAAATTCTCATTTTCATCTCCTTGCCAAAGTAGCAACATATCGTCTATATACCTTGTATAAAAATTGATTTTATTTCTATACAAGTTAGCAAATCCAAAGATAGCTGTCTCTTCAAAATCTGCCAAATAAAGGTTGGCATACGATGTGGCAAATTTTGCCCCCATCTCAGTGCCCCTTACCGGAATGTAAAAATCCCCATTATACACAAAATAATTGTGAATAAGCAAAAAACAGATTGCCTCCAGAATAAATGCAATGAAGTCATCCCCATAATTTGAATATTTATGAAGCATTCTTTTAACTGCCAAAAGACCCAAAGTATGTGGTATGCATGAATAAAGTGATACATCATCTATGGTCACAAACGTTGTCTCATCAGCCCAAACATGCCCCTCTAATAATTTCAACAGATGCTTTGTATCCTTTAAGAAAACTGGGAGGGGATTGGACTACTGGCTGTAACTATGCGTCCACCCATTCCCCCAGTCTTTCTCCGAGTGATCCTATTGCAGGAATAATTGGACGCCCCGGGGGATTTTTTAGTGACTTATGTATCTTAGATAAAAACCTAAATATTGGAACCCTGGGGAACTCCACAAATATAAACTCACTCATTTTTTTTCTGTCAGAACTAGATCATCAACTGCATTATCCAGCAAATGTTTTAATCTTTCTAAGAATTTACTAGTTGGGTTTTAAGTCAATTTCTTGTAAGTATCTTTATCTCCTAACTGCCTATAGGATTCCTCTAGATATTGCTGTTGACTCAGAACAACTATTGATCCTCCGTTATCTGAATTGAGGACCACCAAATTCTCATCTTTAACTTAATCAGGGCCTCTATTTCCTGTTTGGATAAATTCCCTTTCTGCTTAGGTTTCTTAGATATCTCCCTAAATAAATTTACTAAATCTTTCTCAATGATAGAGTGAAATATCTCTAGCACATCGTTGCGTGCCTGTACCGGATAGAAAGTGCTCTTTTATTTTCCCATAAATGGCTGTTGGCTTGTTTTATTTTAATTATGGTTACTCAGTTGTAAATCACACATAGAAACTATGTCACAAATCTCATCAAAACCTAATCTGATATCTGGACTCAAATCAATTGCATTATCATTGTTTATTACAATATCATCACAGGCATAAATATCTTTGAAGAGTTTCTTCAATGTCACCTTGCGGACAAATTTATGTCCAGAATGGTATTAAACAGATTAAAGTCCTGAGAAGGAGCAACACCTAGACCTTTCTTAATCACAGATAATTCAAAATCACTCAAGGGTATTTCTGTCAGATTAACAACTTCTAATTCTTCTGTTTCTTGTATTTGTGATAGCTCTTGGGGTTCTGTCGACTCGGGTAGCGAGGTGCCTGTATTTCTGGCACCTCTCCCCCTTGCTCCTCTGTCGCCTCTCCGTTTTTTGGCCTCGCTCCCATTTCCTCAATAGATCTCACTGGGAGTCTCTTTGGGGTTGATGTTGATACTGGAGTATCCGGTGCAGAAGACTTACAGGCCCATTTATCAAGCTCCGTACGGAGCTTGTAGGGCCGTGTTTCTGGCGAGTCTTCAGACTCGCCAGAAACACAACTTATGAAGCAGCAGTCTAAAGAGCGCTGCTCCATAACCCTGTCCGCCTGCTCCGAGCAGGCGGACAGGAATCGCCGGAAATCAACCCGATCGAATACGATCGGGTTGATTGACACCTCCCTGCTGGCGGCCAATTGGCCGCGAGTCAGCAGGGGCGGTGTTGCACCAGCAACTCTTGTATTGCTCTCCGCATTTAGCGAGGTCTTGCGGACCTGATCCGCATTGTCGGATCAGGTCCGCAAGACCTTTGATAAATTGGGGCCTTAGACTCATCTTTAGATATCAAACTGTCATAACTTGAAGAAGTAACCCTTCTCAGACAAACTAGTGTGGTTTTATTCTCATTTTCTTTTGAGTGAATATTACTTTTATTTTTACCTTTACCATTTTTGTTTTTATCCTTAGACTTTTTGCCAGTTATAGTTTTTTTCATCGTATTCCAGTTGTAAACCACATCCAATTTATAATCCCTGTTATCCCTTTCATATTTTTTTATATTTATTTTCAGAAAGTTAATTGTTTAACTTTTCCAGGGTATCATTCAGTTGTTTTTGGTAATGCTCAAAATTAGATTCTTCTGTACATAAATTTATATCAATTGTAACTTGCTTTTTTTCACTCAGAATATCCTCTCTCTGTTCTTTCTTAAACGTAATTAGTTTTCCCATCAGGGTTAATGAGCAAATACTGAGGGCTTCATTCTAACCCTCCATAAATTGGGGGAATTATTTGTGAAAAGCAGGGAATTTTTTTCATCCTTAAACCCCTTGGTATTTCTTTCATGTAATTGTCCATGAGTCCATGAGCTAGTGACGTATGGGATATACAATCCTACCAGGAGGGGCAAAGTTTCCCAAACCTCAAAATGCCTATAAATACACCCCTCACCACACCCACAATTCAGTTTTTACAAACTTTGCCTCCTATGAAGGTGGTGAAGTAAGTTTGTGCTTGATTTTTTTCTGTGATATGCGCTCCTCAGCATTTTGAAGCCCGATTCCTCTCCGAGTACAGTGAATGTCAGAGGCATGTGAAGGGAATATCACCTATTGAATTCAATGGTTTTCCTTGCGGGAAATCTTTTCATAGGTTCTCTGTTATTGGTCGTAGAGATTCATCTCCTACCTCCCTTTTCAGATCGAAGATATACTCTAATATTCCATTACCTCTACTGATAACTGTTTCAGTACTGGTTTGGCTATCTGCTATATGTGGATGGGTGTCTTTCAGTAAGTATGTTTTTATTTCTTAAAGAAACTCTCAGCTATGGTTTGGCACTTAATGTATTAATGTAAAGTTCTAAATATATGTATTGTACTTATATTTGCCATGAGTCAGGTTTATGTATATTTCCTTTTGCAGACTATCAGATTCAAAATTGGGAAAAACATATTTAGGAAGTTATTTTTTCTTACCTGGGGTATAGTCTTTTCTTCAATATTGACTGTTTCATTAATCTTCGGGGGAAAATTTACGCTCTCGCGAAGCCGCAAAATGTTGATATTTATTGCGTCATTCTTGGCGTGAGAATTTTTTTGGCGCGAAGGTACGTTTGGTGATGCAAATTCGCCATTTCCTGTGTCTTAGTTGACGCCAGGTTTCCTTGCATAGGGTTGCGACTGCTATGACGCGAGTTGCGTCATTTCCGGATGCTGTTAGCGCCAAAAAATTTTGTTTTGCGTTGTGCGTCATACTTGCCGCCAAATAATTTTATTATTTAAACCCCATTCCTATATGCCTCTTGCCTTTTTATATGCTCAGAGGGCTATGCTATTTGCCATTTTTTTTCCTATTTCTGAAACTGCCATGTAAGGAAATTGATAATTTTGCTTTATATGTTGTTTTTTCTCATTACATTGCAAGATGTCTCAATCTGATCCTGTCTCAGAAACCACTGTTGTATCCCTGCTCGCCTGATAACAGTTTCTACCAAAGATAGTGTATCTGTTGTAAGTTAGCGGAAATTATATCTCCAGCTTGTAGTATGTAATAGTTGTCATGATAAGCTTTTACATGCAGAGATGTATCCATCAATACTAGTCTTTTAAAAACTACTCATAAAGATGATGGTCTTTTAAAACTACTCATAAAGATGATGAATTTTCAAATGACCGAGAAAAAATACTGAATTACCTCCTCTGATGAGGATGTCTGATTTAGAAGATCCTACCTCAGATATTGACACTGACAAATCTACTTATCTCTTTTAAGATGGAGTATATTTGTTCCTTGTTGAAAGAAGTGTTAATACTTTGGATATTGAGGAAACTAGTCCCTCTTGATATTAAAACTAGTAAACATTTAAATTCTGTTTATAAACCCCCTGTGGTTACTCCCAGAGGTTTTTCCAATTCTGATGCCTATTTCCTGATATGATTTCAAAGGAATGGAATAGGCCTGGTACTTCTTTTTATCCTTCTTCTAGGTTAAATAAGTTGTATCCTTTGCCAGCAGCCAGATTGGAGTTTTGGGAAAAAATCCCCAAAGTTGATATGGCTATTTCTACTCTTGCCAAACGTACTATCCCTATGGAAGATAGTACTTCCTTTAAGGATCCTTTAGATAGGAAACTTGAATATTATCTAAGGAAAGCTTATTTATTTTCTGGCTATATTCTCAGGCCTGCAATTTCTATAGCTGATGTTGCAGCTGCATCAACCTTCTGGTTGGAAAGCTTAGTGCAACAGAAAACAGATTCTGATTTTTCTAGCATTGTTCGCTTGCTTCAACATGCTAATCATTTTATCTGTGATGCTATTTTTGATATCATCAAAATTGATGTTAAATCTATGTCTTTAGCTATTTTAACAAGAAGAGCTTTGTGGCTCAAATATTGGAATGCTGACATGGTATCTAAGTCTAGATTACTATCTCTTTCTTTCCAAGGTAACAATTTATTTGGTTCTCAGTTGGATTCCATTATTTCAACTGTCACTGGGGGGAAGGGAGTTTTTTTACCTCAGGATAAAAGATCGAAAGGTAAATCTAAAGCTTCTAATCATTTTCATTCTTTTTGACAGAATAAGGAACAGAAACCCAATCCTTCTCCCAAGGAATCTGGTTCCAATTGGAAGCCATCTTTCATGTTGGAATAAATCCAAGCCTTTTAAGAAACCAAACCCAGCCCCCAAGTCTGCATGAAGGTGCGGCCCTCATTCAGTTCAGCTGGTGGGGGGCAGATTACATTTTCCCGCAGAACATGCAGATTCTTCCAAAATCATTGGATTCAGAGTTTGTCTCTCAGGGGTATTGAATAGGATTCAGAATAAGACCTCCTGTGAGAAGATTTTTTCTCTCACTCAGGCTTTTCTGAAGTGTGTGTCAGATCTAGAGATTTCAGGGGTAATTATACCACTTTCAGGAACCGTTTCAGGAACAGGGTCTTGGGTTTTATTCAAATCTATTCATTGTCTCAAAGAAAGAAAATTAATTCAGGCCAGTTTCAAAATGGTGCCAACTTTCAAAATGGTGACTATAAGGACTATTCTGCCTTTTGTTCAGCAAAGTCATTATATGTCCACGATAGACTTACAGGATGCATATCTTCACATTGCGATTCATCCAGATCACTATCCGTTTCTGAGATTCTCTTTTCTAGACAAGCATTACCAATTTGTCGCTCTTCCATTTGGCCTAGCGACAGCTCCAAGAGTTTTTTCAAAGGTTCTCGGTGCCCTACTCTCTGTAATCAGAGAACAGGGTATTGCAGTGTTTCCTTATTTGGACGATATCTTGGTACTAGCTCAGTCTTTATATTCTGCAGAATCTCACACAAATCAACTAGCGTTGTTTCTTCAAAGACATGGTTGGAGGATCAATTTACCAAAAAGTTCCTTGATTCCTCAGACAAGGGTCACCTTTTTAGGTTTCCAGATAGATTCAGTGTACATGACTCTGTCTCTAACAGACAAGAGACAAATAAAATTGGTTTCAGCTTGTCGGAACCTTCAGTCTCAGTCATTCCCTTCAGTGGTTTTGTGCATGGAAGTTTTAAGTCTCATGACTGAATCATCGGACGCGATCCCCTTTGCTCGTTTTCATACGAGACCTCTCCAGCTTTGTATGCTGAATCAATGGTGCAGGGATTATACAAAGATATCACAATTAATATCCTTAAATCCCAATATTCGACTCTCTCTGACTTGATGGTTAGACCACCATCATATAGTTTAAGGGGCCTCCTTTGTTCATCCAACCTGGACTGTAATCACAACAGATGCAAGTCTTTCAGGTTGGGGAGCTGTCTGGGGATCTCTGACAGCACAAGGGGTTTGAAAATCTCAAGAAGCGAGGTTACCAATCAATATTTTATAACGCCATGCTATTTTCAGGGCTCTTCAGGTTTGGCCTCTATTGAGGAAATATACAAAATATGAAAGGGATAACAGGGATTATGAATTGGACGTGGTTTACAACTGGAATACGATGAAAAAGACTATAACTGGCAAAAAGGCTAAGGATAAAAACAAAAATGGTAATGGTAAAAATAAAAGTAACATTCACTCAAAAGAAAATGAGAATAAAACCACTAGTTTGAGAGGGGTTATTTTTTAAAGGTATGACAGTTCAATATCTAAAGATGAGTCTAAGTCTTCTGCACCGGATACTCCAGTATCAACATCAACCCCAAAGAGGCTCCCAGTGAGATCTATTGAGGAAATGTGAGAGAGGCCAAAAAACGGAGAGGTGACAGAGGAGCAAGGGGGAGAGGTGCCAGAAATACAGGCACCTCGCTACCCGAGTCGACAGAACCCCAAGAGCTATCACAAAAACAAGAAACAGAAGAATTAGAAGTTGTTAATCTGTCAGAAATACCCTTGAGTGATATTGAACTATCTGTGCTTAAGAAAGGTCTAGGTGTTGCTCCTTCTCAGGACTTTAATCTGTTTAATACCATTCTGGATATAAACAAATTTGTCCGCAAGGTGACATTGAAGAAACACTTCAAAGATATTGATGCCTGTGATGATATTGTAATAAACAATGATAATGCAATTGATTTGAGTCCAGATATCAGATTAGGTTTTGATGAGATTTGTGACATAGTTTCTATGTGTGATTTACAACTGAGTAACCATAATGAAAATAAAACAAGCCAGTTATGGGGAGTAAAAAGAGCACTTTCTATCCGGTACAGGCAGGCAACGATGTGATAGAGATTTTTCACTCTATCATGGAGAAAGATTTAGTAAATTTATTTAGGGAGATATCTAAGAAACCTAAGCAGAAAGGGAATTTATCCAAACAGGAAATAGAGGCCGTGAATAAGTTAAAGAAAGATGAGAATTTGGTGGTCCTCAATTCAGATAAAGGAGGATCAAAAGTTGTTCTGAGTCAGCAATATCTAGAAGAATCCTATAGGCAGTTAGGAGATAAAGATACTTACAAGAAATTGACTTAAAACCCAACTAGTAAATTCTTAGAAAGATTAAAAATTTGCTGGATAATGCAGTTGATGATCTAGTTTTGACAGAAAAAATGAGTGAGTTTATATTTGTGGAGTTCCCCAGGGTTCCAATATTTAAGTTTTACCTAAGATACATAAGTCACTAAAAAATCCTCTGTGGCGCCACATTATTCCTGCAATAGGATCACTCGGAGAAAGACTGGGGGAATGGGTGGACGCACAGATACAGCCAGTAGTCCAATTCCCGTCCCAGTTTTCTTAAAGGATACAAAGCATCTGTTGAAATTATTAGAGGGGCATGTTTGGGCTGATGAGACAAAGTTTGTGACCATATATGTTGTATCACTTTATTCATGCATACCACATACTTTGGGTCTTTTGGCAGTTAAAAGAATGCTTCATAAATATTCAAATTATAGGGATGACTTCATTGCATTTATTCTGGAGTCTGTTTTTTGCTTATTCACAATTATTTTGTGTTTAATGGGGATTTTTACATTCAGGTAAGGGGCACTGCGATGGGGGCGAAATTCACCACATCGTAAGCCAACCTTTATTTGGCAGATTTTGAAGAGACAGCTATCTTTGGATTTGATCACTGGTATAGAAATAAAATCAATTTTTTATACAAGGTATATAGACGATATGCTGCTATTTTGGGAAGGAGATGAAATGATCTTGAGAATTTTGTGAGGCATCTAAATGATAATAGAGGTAATTTGTGATTTACATACAGTTCCTCAGATTGTTTTATTCCATATTTGGATGTCAAACTCAGCCTTGAAAATAATCTCATAATTACATAAGTTTATAGGAAAGAAATATCAGGAAATACTATCCTGAGCACAGATTCTTCTCACCCTGATCACCTAAAGAAGGGGATCCCTAAGGGACAATACATAAGGCTGAGGAGAAACTGCACAACTCAGGGAAAATACTGGCAACATGCAGAGTTACTTACGAAAAGACTAGGGGATCGAGGGTATGATTTGAAAATACTTAAAAAGATCTCGACTTATGTTGCAAAGTAAGATAGGGAATGTTTATTAAAGGAAGGTAGAAATTATACTAATAAAAAAAGAAGTTTCAAGCAGAATAGTATTAACTTTATTACAACCTATAGCAGACAATGTAGGGATATATGTGCTATTATTAAACAGAGGCTACCTATTTTGGAAAGAGACTTTGATTTAAGGAATATCTCCAAGATGTGTAATTTTGTTCCATGTAGATCAAAAACAATTGGATTTATTATAAGGAAGAATTTTCGGAGGATATATCAAAAGGAAAACATAAAAGAAATTGGCTATCTTTAAAGAAAGGGTTCCATAAATGTGGTGTTAACCCGTGCAAAAGTTGCAGTTATGTGAAGAGTGGAGATTCGTTTGTATCCACTCGGACAGGAGAGAGATACAGGATATATGAACGTATTAACTGTAACTCCTCATATGTGGTTTATCTCATGACTTGCAAAATTTGCAAAATGCAGTATGTTGGGTTAACCTCTAGGTTTCTCAAAGATCAAATCAGGAAGCACCTTCTATCCCTGGAGGCTGAGGTACATAAGACTCCAGTAGCAAAACATTTTACACAACATGCTGCGGCACAGTCTGGGGCTTTCAGCTTTCAGGGTATTGAATGTGTCATGCTGGGGTTAAGAGGAGGAGATAGATTTGCAGCTCTAAATAAACGAGAGATTTACTGGATTCATACCCTTAAGACAGGACATCCCTTTGGTATTAATAAAATTAGTGACTTAAAGTTGTTCATTGACCATGACTAGAATGAAGTTCAATGCTTGGAAAATGATGTGGTATACAAGGCTTCTCCTCTAAGGAAATTGGATTTGTATATCTGTATATTTATATAATTATGCTTTCCACCGACTTAATGCAGTTTGAATATTAGGTGCTGATTTATTATGATCAAGTTAGTTATTGTACTATTTAAACTCCAAGGTGCATCAAAATAGATGCATTACGATAAGATGAAGTTTATGATCATGTCATGTTTTTCTGTACCATAAGCCATAGAGTATTGTTTTCTATATATGGAAGGTATTAGTGGATTCCATTTTGAATACCATTTTTTCATTTAAATTGATATACTAGATTGGTTTCACATGCACTGTATGGGTAGCTACTTATACCTTTTACATGTATGATATACTGATTAGAATATGCCTCTAAACATACTGGCTCATCTTTATTTTGGTAAACGGCAATAGAGTTATTGATATTCACAATGGTGTTATTTTTTAATGAAAAAAAGTTTTTTTATTGATTTTTCAACATTTTACTTTTATTTTTAAGTATAAAATCAGACCAACCGTGTTACAATTTCAATTGATTTACAATTCTTCGTGTTACTATATACTATGAATAAAGGTATATAACAAAAAGACCACCATACAGCAGACAATAAGTAATGAGTAGATGTGCTTAGCATGACCGTTAGTTGACAGTCCTATACCTAGAAAACCTTTTAATGCTCCATTTAGACCCTCCCTGGAGGAAGACCCGGCTCAGCATTTATGACCTTAAGTTGTTACCAGAATTTCTAGCCCCTACCACGGGAAAATTGGATTCAACTCTTAGAGAGGGGAGAGGGAGATGTGTTGTGACCCACCCAGACTAGCTGGGCAGGAGCGGAAGTGGCAGGGGCCAGACTCATAACTCCTTTCCTAGCCTCACTTAGCTCTTCTATCTATTTCTGGCCTCAGTATACATTATCCAGGGCTCCCACATTAGTAAAAACTGTTCTTTTCTATCCAGAATATCTGCGGAGGCGCTGCTCATTTGGTAATAATAGACAACTTTATTCTTGATTATCAAAAAATAGGGTACTGTGGTCTTCCAATATCTTGCTATAGTTAGCCTGGTTACAGTGCAAATCAGCGCTACTAATTTGTTTGCATTTCGGGATAGATTTGATATAGGCTCATGTAACAGCGCCTGAGAAGGAGTTAAGTTAATTTGCCTATCTAGGATTTCACTTAGGAGCTCTGATGTTTGGGACCATATGCGTGAAACATGACAACAGTTCCACCACATATGTGCATATGTGCCGCTTTCATTACAGCCATGTAAACAACTTGTGTTCGCGTGCGCTGGGTGGATTCTCGATGGGTGGAAGTACCATCTGTAAGCTACCTTGAGAAAGTTTTCCTTCAAATGCGCACAAATAGAGAAGGAAGTACCAGACTTCAAAATATCGCACCACTTTTCAGCGGTCCATGTAATATTAAATTCTGTCTCCCATTTTATCATAAATGGTAGTTTATTAAGCTTGGATGGGGTATTAAATAGGATATATAAGTTGGAGATCGCCCCTCTCATTCGTTCAGTGGCCAAACAGAGTCTCTCTAGATAAGAACTAACAGTTAGCTGGTTTTGTCCCAAAATTTCATCTACTCTCGCTCTTAATTGCAAGTAATGAAACCAACTCTCTCTTTCTTGTTTATTTAAATCGGCATATTGATGGAATGTGAGTAGCTTGGTGCCTTCCAGGGCATCTGCAATGCGGTACAGGCCCTTGTTTGCCCACTTTTCCTGTGTAGTTTGGTCATAATGAGTAGATAATGTCACTAGGGGGGTCGCCTTCGACCCTTTGGGTATCAAAGTGTATTTGGTTGTTAGTGTTTCCCACAGTGCTAGTGTGTGTGCTATAGTAATAAAGCTTCTCCATTTAGGGGGCCTATCTTTTTTAGCAGTCCACAACAATTTATAAATGGGGTGTAACCTCAACATATCTGATTCTATTTGAACCCATTGAATTCTATCTAATTGGTTATGCCACAGAGAGGACTGTGCCATCCTGGCCGCGTAGTAGTACGCTATCAGGTCTGGCATTCCCATCCCCCCTCCTGTTTTATGTCTGAGAAGTGTTTGTTTATTAACTCTGGATCTTCGGTATTTCCAAATGAACGCTACCAGGTCTTTTTGTGTTTTCCATAATACAGTGGTGGAAACGTTTATAGGTAGTGAACGAAAGAGATACAAAATTTTGGGTAGTACCGTCATCTTAATTGATGTCAACCTGCCATATAGGGAGATATTTAGTTTGTTCCACCTTGATAGTAAAGTTTTTATATGAGTGAACATAGGTGTGTAATTCAATTTGTAAAGATGGTCCAGATTGTTCGGGATTGTGATACCCAAATACTTTATGCCCTTGTCAGCCCAATTAAAATCAAAATTCAGGATCAATAATTTTTTGGTATGTTCTGGGAGATGTGTACTGATTGCCTCGCACTTATCATTGTTAATCTTGTATCCCGAAATGTTGGCGAATCTATTAATCGTGGAGTATACTAGAGGAAGGGAAATCATGGGCTTAGTAACTGACAGAATTACATCATCTGCAAATAGACTGATCTTATGTTCCCTGTCGCCTATCTTAATGCCATTAATATCTATATTTTGCCTGATGCTTGTTGCCAGCGGTTCAATGCATAGGGCGAACAGCAATGGTGATAATGGGCACCCCTGTCTGGTTCCATTAAGAATTTTTATAGGTGAGGATTTATAGCCCGCTATTCTGATGAAGGCGGAAGGGTGGGAGTATATTGCCGAAATGGCTGTACAAAAATTTCCCTTAAAGCCCATATTTTTTAGCACTGCAGTGAGGTAATCCCAGTTTACACGATCAAATGCCTTCTCTGCGTCCAATGAAAGAAACAGAGAAGGCACATTTTGTTTTGAAGCATAGTCCACAAGATCAATAATTTTCCGAATGTTATCTGGGGCCTCTCTATTACGGATAAAACCCACCTGATCTTGATGGATGAGCTTTGGAAGAATGTCATTTAGTCTAGTTGCTAAGATTTTTGTAAATAATTTGATATCCAAATTAATCAGGGAGATGGGCCTATAATTTTTACAGTGTTGTTTACATTTCCCAGGCTTAGGGATTACTGATATACGAGCCTCAAGAAGTTCCTTGGGGATAGTTCCCCCCTCTAGTATGTGGTTGAAACTTTCAACCAAGATGGGGCCAAGATCCTGTGCAAACGTTTTATAAAAAATACCTGAGTACCCATCGGGGCCTGGCGCCTTACCCATCTTTAAATTTCGTATTGCTATATTCACTTCATGGATGGTTATTGGCGAATTTAGCTTATCTAGATCTTCTGTTGCTATTTTAGGTAAGTTACAATCCTGCAAGAATGCATTTGTATCCCTATCTAGTGTGATAGGGTTTTTGGATGGGGGCAGGGCATAAAGTTTCTGGTAATACTGGGCAAAAGTGTTAGCAATGGTCTGTGGATGGTTAGAGATCTGCCCATTTGCCATATGAATTTGTGGTACTGAGGATGTCCTAGTTATTTCTTTTAATTTAAATGCTAACAGTTTATCAGGTTTGTTGGCTTGTATGAAGTATTGAGTATCAATCAGTTTTAGGGACCTGGTAGCCTCCCTTGTCAACAGCTGATCCAGAGCATATTCTTTGTCTCTCAGTAGCTTTAATGTTTTGTCATCTAGTGATAACTGGTGCTGTGATTGTAGGTGTTTAATCTCGCTTCTAGTACATTCTAGTTGAGTCAAATACGCTTTATTCTGTTTGTTAGATTCTTTTATTAGAATTCCTCTGGTGAAGGCTTTTAAAGCTCCCCATATATACAAGGGGTTAGATACTGAGTTTTGATTAAGTGTTAAAAAGTGAGAGATTTCTGTCTGCAAATTTTGCGTGAATAATTTATCTCTGAGCAAAGTTGGGTTTATGGTCCAGCTTCTGCCCCTATAAGGGTCAATTAAGCCACTTAATTTTGTTAGTACTATGTTGTGGTCCGACCATGTGGTTGGTATAATATCTGAGGCTAATATCAAAGGGGACATAGTTTGGCTAACCAGAATATATAATACAAAGTGAAATCAGAGGCGCCCTCAAAATACTAGCTGCACGTATATTGCTAGTATTGATGTGATATGCACTGCAACAAAGTGATAATTGTGAAGCCTGTCACTGATTGCTATGATATGTATCAATGCAATAAAACGTGTATATACAATATAACAACCTATATAAATATATATAAATTGATAGACGACAAAGCAATTAATAAATATATAATATACTACAATGATATGACTATCTCCTAATAAGTTGTAACAAAGATAGTCCACACTCTAAGAGATATTTTGCAAATCTCCAGGCAGCAGACTCATTCCAGATCGATGTTGGCAGTCACAGGTTCTGTTAAAAAGAAAAAGAGAAGAGGCGCCAAATGGTGTGTATCGTTTAAACTTCAGCAGGCCAAAGCCCCCAAATGAATCTTGCTTACAAAATTTCCAGCACTTGAGAAGTGCCACAAATGCCTTCTGAACTGTTAGCAGCCGTCCAGCTAGCTGTTTTTTACCAGTACTGCTTCAATATTGTGCTGTGTAAAACAAAAAACACAAAAGAGCCACAATAGTGTGTATCAGTGTGATCACTATAAAAAGCGCAAATATGGAAATGTACTCACAGGATATGGGGCACTTGAGAAGTGCCACAAAGACCTCCTGGACACTTATCAGCTGTCCAGATCACTGCGTTCACCGGTATTCCTCTGGGCTAAATTGTTCAAGTCACAATGGCTCCAAAAAAGCACCTTGGGATTGCTTTCAGCTAGGTATAAATATCAATGCATAAATGGCCAGTAAAATAAAATGCCAAAAATGCCGTGCTACTCGTATAATAAAAAAATGTTTATTAAAAACAATGTTACACAACGCGTTTCCCGGTTTCTATAACCGCTTCCTCAGGTGTATATTTAGATACAGAGTAGCAAAGTTTTATAGCCCTTGTCGGCGTCTACCCCGACACAGGGCGCATGCGTGAGCAACTTTAGGTCCATTAGCCAATCAGTGCCTTCGAAAAACTTGCTGAAAAGTGATAGGTTACTATCAAGGGGCTTGGTTTGTCATGCCTCTAAATATCGCATGTATAGAGAAAAACATCAACACCCGATGTGTATTTGTGGGGTTTAAAGTTTTAAATAAACACATCATGCGTGTCATTGATTACGTTATAAAGTCTAAGTGTTACCTAGGATGTATATTTGCCCCATTTTCAGTGTTTTTCGAAGTTATTGAGACCGAACTCAAGATCGTTGTTCATGCATTTACAAATGATGGATACAATAATGGATCTATTCATTGCTCTATATTACGTATATAAAAAATCTCTAAATACATGTTCTAAATCAATATCAAATAATTGTAATATGCATTTTCATTTAGTTGACATAGAACATAAATATTCCACGTTATCATTATACAGTGTGTAAACAGATCACATTATCTACACCGTATAATACATCTAAAATATAAAAAATATATAATAATAAAAATGTAAAAGACCTAAAGTAAAAAACCAATGTATATCTATTAATTGTAGTATGATATACATATCTTATGTTAGCAAGAACTCATGATAGATTTTGTAATACTAGACAATATATATATATATATATATATATATATATATATATATATACATATATATATTTTGATTATATATTAAATCTAGTTTAGTTACAAATGTTCTTGTCAATGAAGATTACCTCATTTACAAGTCAAGTGTAATTCTATATTTGTAAATAATCTGAAAATCAATTTAAAATCAATTAAACGCGGCCATGTCTATACTTTCATTTAAGCCATGAGGTGTAAGGGTCTTAAGTTTCCAGATCCAAAATGTCTCTCTCTGTCTAAGGTGGATCAGCCTATTTCTACCCCATTTGGGAGCAATGAATTCCAAAGGAAAAATATTAAAGATATCTGTTTGTCCATCATGACAGTTAATACTATGTCGTGGGACACTATGGTTCATAATCCCATTTTTTATGTTTCTGTTGTGTTCCCCCCATCTTTTCTTTAGGGGTCTTGAGGACCTACCGATATATTGAATCCCACATTGGCATTCAAGGAGATATACCACATAACTAGAGTCACAGGTGAATCTAGAGTTTATCTCAAATTCTTCCTTTGTGGAAAAAGATTGAAATTTTAACCTACTTCCTGATGTATAGCTGCAAAGGCCACAATTAGGTCGATTGCACTTGAAAAAACCCCTTTTTCCAATAGGCCAGTTATCCTTAATTGTTTTTGTATTCCTCCCTTTAGTATATTTGTTCATTACCACCTTACTCGGAGCTAATTTATTTTTTAGAGTTGGAGCTCTCTTGAAAGTGCATATGGGGACTTCATCCAAAATATTTTTAAGAATACAATCATTACGTAAAATGTACCAGTGTTTGTGTAGAATGTGTTTAATTTTACTGTGGTTACTGGTAAAGTTAGTAATAAATCTTAAATTATTAGGCTTAGACTCTACATTGCAAGATTCTTTATCTCCAATATTTTTATTTTCAGTGCTTTCATCCTTCTTTTTGAAATTAAAAAACTCATCTCTATCTTTTATCCTAGCTTTTCTATATCCTTCTTCTACCAGGTCTCTAGGGTATCCTTTTTCTAGAAATCTTGACCTTAGGATATCTGCCTGCTCATCTAAAGTATTTAGAGATGTACAATTTCTACGAACCCTAGAAAATTGGTTATAAGGGATATTTTTCACCCAAGGTTTATAGTGATTGCTTTTATAGTTTAAATAGCTATTTGTGTCCACTGATTTAAAAAATGTTTTGGTGGTCACTCGTCCACTGTTATCCCAGCTTAAAACTAAATCCAGAAATTCTATAGTGTTTCTATTTATATTGGATGTTAATTTCAGGCCCATATTATTGTCATTTAATGATGAAATAAATTCCTGTGCAGATTCCTCTGTACCATTCCATATTAATAACAGGTCATCAATGAAACGGCCATAGAACACCAGGTTTGCCCCCATGGGAGATTTGTAGATGTATTGCTCCTCAAATATCCCCATAAACAAATTGGCAAAACTAGGGGCAAACCTGGTGCCCATGGCCGTTCCCTTGATCTGTAGAAAAAACCTTTCCTGATATACAAAATAATTGTGTTTTAACACGAAAGATATAGCCTCCAATAAAAATTGTCTTTGATTGGAAGGAAGAAATTGATCCCTTTTTAAAAATTCATCTATTGCTTCCATACCCAGATCATGGCTAATATTTGAATATAGGGAGGATACATCACATGTACACCAAATCAGATCTCGCCCTGTCTTTTCAATTTTAGAGATCTTGGATATGAGATCTGGGGTATCTTTAATGTAGGATTCTAGGCCCATAACTGGTTTTTTAAGATAGGTATCTACATATTCAGATAAATTGCACGTTTGATTCCCAATACCCGAAATAATGGGTCTCCCTGGTGGACAAATTGGGTCTTTGTGTATTTTCGGGAGGTGGTAATAGTAAGCCAAATTTGGAGATGTAGGTGTCAAATAATCTCTCTCTTTTTTGTTTAGAATCCCTTCTGAAAAGCCTTTATCTATTAGTTTAGTAAGTCTGGCCATATATGTCAAAGTGGGATTAAAAGTAAGTTCCCTGTAATAACATGGATCTAACAGAATTTTATTTGCTTCTGCAATATAATCTGACATGTCTTGTAGAACTATCCCTCCCCCCTTGTCCGCCTGTCTGATGACTACATCTTTATTTTTGGCAAGATTGAAAAGAGCTTTATGTTCATACACATTCAAATTGTGTTTAGTAATCTGATTATTCATTGCTCCAAACTCTTCTAATACTAAATTCTGAAAAAGAGTAATATTAGGACATGTAGTGGGGGGATTATAGTTGGATCTAGGTGCAAGATTGGAGTGTATGTAATCGTCAAATAGTGAATCACAAAATTCTTCAGGATCATAATATACAATTTCCCTAACAGGTCGTTCAGGCATGTCATTTTGTGATAATAGCAAATTGATTGGTTGACCTTAATTTTTTGTTACAAAAATACCTTTGTAAATTTAACTTTCTAAACAAACCTATTAAGGTCAACAAATAATTCAAACATATTGGTGATTATTGGAGGGGACAAAATGAAAGCCCTCTACTTAAAACACAAATTTCTTCATTCGTTAGTGTGTGTACTGGATAAATTAAAAATACCTTCCTTCATTTTCGCGAGTTTTTGTTTTTGTTGATTTTGCTCTACCTCTGCAGCCAACGCTTGCGTAGGCTTCTCTTTTTTGGGGTTGATAAAGGAATGTATTCTTCTCTTATTGGCGGTTCTGTCTAATTGTTTTAGATGCATAGGTAACCTTTTCTGGTTCGACTGATAAAAATTCTGTCGTTTGTGCATCTGAAAAACCTGTATCCTCCCTATATTCATATTAGCCATGATCTGGGTATGGAAGCAATAGATTGAATTTTTAAAAAGGGATCATTTCTTCCTTCCAATCAAAGACAATTTTTATTGGAGGCTATATCTTTCGTGTTAAAACACAATTATTTGTATATCAGGAAAGGTTTTTTCTACAGATCAAGGGAACGGCCATGGGCACCAGGTTGCCCCTAGTTTTGCCAATTTGTTTATGGGATATTTGAGGAGCAATACATCTACAAATCTCCCATGGGGGCAAACCTGGGTGTTCTATGGCCGTTTCATTGATGACCTGTTATTAATATGGAATGGTACAGAGGAATCTGCACAGGAATTTTATTTCATCATTAAATGACAATAATATGGGCCTGAAATTAACATCCAATATAAATAGAAACACTATAGAATTTCTGGATTTAGTTTTAAGCTGGGATAACAGTGGACAGTGACCACCAAAACATTTTTTAAATCAGTGGACACAATAGCTATTTAAACTATAAAAGCAATCACTATAAACCTTGGGTGAAAAAATATCCCTTATAACCAATTTTCTAGGGTTCGTAGAAATTGTACATCTCTAAATACTTTAGATGAGCAGGCAGATATCCTAAGGGTCAAGATTGCTAGAAAAAGGATACCCTAGAGACCTGGTAGAAGAAGGATATAGAAAAGCTAGGATAAAAGATAGAGATGAGTTTTTTAATTTCAAAAAGAAGGATGAAAGCACTGAAAATAAAAATATTGGAGATAAAGAATCTTGCAATGTAGAGTCTAAGCCTAATAATTTAAGATTTATTACTAAATTTACCAGTAACCACAGTAAAATTAAACACATTCTACACAAACACTGGTACATTTTATGTAATGATTGTATTCTTAAAAATATTTTGGATGAAGTCCCCATATGCACTTTCAAGAGAGCTCCAACTCTAAAAAAATAAATTAGCTCAGAGTAAGGTGGTAATGAACAAAATATACTAAAGGGAGGAATACAAAAACATATAAGGATAACTGGCCTATTGGAAAAAGGGGTTTTTCAAGTGCAATCGACCTAATTGTGGGCCTTTGCAGCTATACATCAGGAAGTAGGTTAAAATTTCAATCTTTTTCCACAAAGGAAGAATTTGAGATAAACTCTAGATTCACCTGTGACTCTAGTTATGTGGTATATCTCCTTGAATGCCAATGTGGGATTCAATATATTCGGTAGGTCCCTCAAGACCCCTAAAGAAAAGATGGGGGGAACACAACAGAAACATAAAAAAATGGGATTATGAACCATAGTGTCCCACGACATAGTATTAACTGTCATGATGGACAAACAGATATCTTTAATATTTTTCCTTTGGAATTCATTGCTCCCCAATGGGGTAGAATAGGGCTGATCCACCTTAGACAGAGAGAGGACATTTTGGATCTGGAAACTTAAGACCCTTACAACCTCATGGCTTAAATGAAAGTATAGACATGGCCGCGTTTAATTGATTTTAAATTGATTTTCAGATTATTTACAAATATAGAATTACACTTGACTTGTAAATGAGGTAATCTTCATTGACAAGAACATTTGTAACTAAACTAGATTTAATATATAATCAAAATTATATATGTATATATATATATATATATATATTATATATATTATATATATTGTCTAGTATTACAAAATCTATCATGAGTTCTTGCTAACATAAGATATGTATATCATACTACAATTAATAGATATCATTGGTTTTTTACTTTAGGTCTTTTACATTTTTATTATTATATATTTTTTATATTTTAGATGTGTTATACGGTGTAGATAATGTGATCTGTTTACACACTGTATAATGATAACGTGGAATATTTATGTTCTATGTCAACTAAATGAAAATGCATATTACAATTATTTGATATTGATTTAGAACATGTATTTAGAGATTTTTTTATATACGTAATATAGAGCAATGAATAGATCCATTATTGTATCCATCATTTGTAAATGCATGAACAACGATCTTGAGTTCGGTCTCAATAACTTCGAAAACACTGAAAATGGGGCAAATATACATCCTAGGTAACACTTAGACTTTATAACGTAATCAATGACACGCATGATGTGTTTATTTAAAACTTTAAACCCCACAAATACACATCGGGTGTTGATGTTTTTCTCTATACATGCGATATTTAGAGGCATGACAAACCAAGCCCCTTGATAGTAACCTATCACTTTTCAGCAAGTTTTTCGAAGGCACTGATTGGCTAATGGACCTAAAGTTGCTCACGCATGCGCCCTGTGTCGGGGTAGACGCCGACAAGGGCTATAAAACTTTGCTACTCTGTATCTAAATATACACCTGAGGAAGCGGTTATAGAAACCGGGAAACGCGTTGTGTAACATTGTTTTTAATAAACATTTTTTTATTATACGAGTAGCACGGCATTTTTGGCATTTTATTTTACTGGCCATTTATGCATTGATATTTATACCTAGCTGAAAGCAATCCCAAGGTGCTTTTTTGGAGCCATTGTGACTTGAACAATTTAGCCCAGAGGAATACCGGTGAACGCAGTGATCTGGACAGCTGATAAGTGTCCAGGAGGTCTTTGTGGCACTTCTCACTTCCTGTGAGTACATTTCAATATTTGCGCTTTTTATAGTGATCACACTGATACACACTATTGTGGCTCTTTTGTGTTTTTTGTTCTAACCAGAATATAGTCTATTCTTGAGTAAACATTATGTGAGGTGGAGTAGAATGAATAATCTCTTGTTTTTGGGTTTATATATCTCCAGCTATCTACAAGGTTATGGTCAAGAATAAAATCAAACAGAAGCTTCTTGGAACTTTGAGATGGAAATGTGCGTGGGATCGCTGACTTGTCTAGTTCGACATTGGCTACTAAATTGAAGTCTCCCCCTATGATTAAGCGAGATTTTTTTCATGTGGTTAGCATCTTTCCTAACTTAGACAAAAATGGGGCCTGAGATTCATTAGGGGCATATATATTTCCCAATATAACATGTGTGTCGTGTATCCTGCCCTTAACTATAATGTATCTCCCAGCCTTGTCAATAATTACCTCGTCCTCCTTAAAATTTAACTCTGAATGGACCAAAATGGAAACTCCGCATTTCTTGGATTGGCAGGTGGCATGAAATTGTGTGGGGTAATTTCTATCCCAATTTTTTGGGGTTTTTATTTTTGTGAAATGGGTCTCCTGCAATAGGATGATGTGGGCTTTCATGGATTTATATGTGTCTAAGGCTTTATGTCTCTTGATGTGGGAGTGTAATCCTCGGACATTATGTGTGACTATATTTAAAGACATTCCCTACCTACGTGTATAGTAAGAGAGTGAGTAAAGAAAAATAAGGAAGGCTCCTGAAACACAGGTAGAGAAGCTTACCACTCGTTGGCTGGCCGGGACCCCCTCCCTGTATGAAAGCAGAGCTGTCAAGTCTGTCTCATGGAACACATAGCTGCTGTAACATACCTCTATGTATTATATGACATGCTAAGATGAGAAAATATGTAACGGTTAGTCTGAGCAATAACAAATCAATGAGCAACTGACCTTGTTCGGTCTGAACTTGGATCTTTGATCCAGGAATGCAATATGACATAGCAATAACAAGTAAAATAAAGAAACTAGCAAACATAAATAACTAATACAACAAAAGAAACTTCGGGCATACATTATTGGCATATTGAATACCTATTGCCTCGGTTATATAACCAAAACAACTATGATTCTGGTTAAGGGTGAGCTCCATGGCTCTGGACTTATAACAATAACCTATTTGGAAACATTAAGTCCAGGTCAAGAGTCATTTCATTTCTTTCGGGCTTGTTCTCAGAATTTAAGCCCCCCTTAGTGGTGATACTTCCCTTTAGGGAACGTGCAGAATTACAGTCATATCTTGGGATTTATTTCTGCAAGTCAGGTCGGGCTCTCCGGTTCTTGATTTCTCTTCTTAGCCTTCCCATTTTTAAGCACCGGTGTCCAGGTGCGGCTCAAAGCTTTTCTCTGCGGCTTGGCACACTGTGATGGTGAATGTGATGATTTCTCAATATGAAGCTTGTTTAGAATCGATTGTCCCTCTTCAATTGTGACACAAGAGTATGTTGATTTGTCTACTGTAAAGGACAACTTGAAGGGGAATCCCCATCTGTATTTAATCTGGGCATTAGCCAGGGCTGCTACTATCGGCTTGAATTCTCTTCTCTTCTTCAGAGTGATAGGGGAGAGATCCGCAAATATTTGAATTTTGTGGCCCTCATAAGTGATCTCTGGAACTCCCCGCACTGCTTGCATAATTCTGTCTTTAATATGGTAATAGTGAAGTTTTGTTATCACATCTCTGTGGGCCCCTGGTGTTGGAGGCTTAACTAAGGCTCGGTGAACTCTATCCATAAGAAGGAATGATGCATCTTCCTCTGGCAATATTTGTTGGAAGATTTGTGTGATAACGTCTTGAAGGTTATTATATTTTTCAGGTAAGTTGCGTATGCGAATGTTCGATCTCCGAGATCGGTTTTCCAGATCTTCCAGATGGTCCTCTAGTTTTTGTATTTGCGCTTGTTGTGCGCTCACTGTTGCTTGTAACTCTGGGATCTCCTCTACTAAGTCATCGACTTTATCCTCAATTGCTGAAGTTCTCTCACCAATGTCAGCAATCTCTTGTGTTAATTCTGAAAGGGCTGCTCTCATTTCTTCATGAAACATTTGTTTTATCTGCTTTAAGAGGGCCTCATTTGAGGAGGTTGATTTCTGAGAGACAATGGGGGGATCCTCAGTGTCTTCTTCTTGTTCCATCCGTTGAGATAGGTCTAGCATAGCCTGTTTCTTTTTCTGTTGTGACTTGGAAAGGCACTCTTTAACCGATTGTGTACGGCTTTTCATCTTCTAGATGTATCTTCCCAAAGCAGAGAGTGTTGGTTGGTGCTGAGGTTTCCGTGCTTTTGAGATCCTATCGCTCTGATAGCTCCGTAGCAGCTCTGGAAGCCTTAATCTTTCAGAGAGCCACTCTACCCCTTGACTTTACACAGACGTGCCCGAAGTAATCTTCATCTAGATCATTTAAGCATTTATTATATCCATTAGTGCTTGAGAGTGGAGGGAGTTTGGCATATAAAAGACAATCCTTTCCTGATAGGGTGAGATGAGTTAGGGCCTGTAGTAATCACCTCTCTTGTTTTCCCTGTTGCCCCAGTTGCTGCGGGCTAGAGGGTGAGAGGGCAGCGGGTGGAATCAGCCCTTATAAGTATTAAATCACCTTATCTAGAGTCCATCTATTTGATGTAGATTATCTAAGAAAAAGTATAGAAAGTCTCTATTTTCTGGGTTCAGTTATTTTTCAGTTAGCACTCACCTCCCCGGGGGGGGTCTGTCCTCACAGGACCATCACGGGCAGGGGATTTTGGATATGACCCACCAGCAGGCTGACTGGCAGGAAAGGGGTGAGGAGGGAGTGCTATTCTTTCATAAGTAAATAACAGTATAGTCTCGCTGGTGAAGGCAGGTAAAGACAGTTCCAGACTGCTCCAGTGTTGCAGGCTAGCTTCCGGTGTCTTTTTTTCCCTCTACTATGAGAGATATTGCGTTAAAGCTAGGGCCCAAGTTATGTGTTCAGCTCTAAAATTGGTGCAGCCTGTGAGCAAGTAATAATGGATGTGATATGCTACCAACTTGTGAGGCGTTTTCAGGTCTCTCCCTTTGCTTATTTGCAGCTGAATGTAATGTCTTACAGACCCCCAACTTGTCTCCTATAATGTCCCAGATGACCAGAAAGTATTTGTATATTAGGATGTCAGAGAGTGCATAAATGAGTACCTTAAAAATGGCGGTTCGCGCCAAGTCCCGTTTTTTTTCTGCTTTCCTTCTACATTGATTGCAGCAGGTCCTGTTAATTGATTGGGGGTAATTGCTTACTGTGTGTCTTAGTCGTGACCGGTATTATGGCCTCAGTGATGATTGAAGGCCTCCGGTGCAACTTTCCGGCCCGGAGTAGGCCGCAGCCCCAGACTCTCCTAGTTTTCTTCTGGAACTCGGGCCCGGATCGGATTCCGACTTCCACAACTATGCGGTTTGCAAGCTGAATTCGAGTGTCTAGGCTGAGGGTACCACTCTGTGCTTAGTAATAGCCTTTCAGGTCTATATAGATCGCTTTTTTACCAGTTTAATATCTTTTTCTCTCAGGAGCTCCTCAAAAACACTGCTGCATCGATGGCTGGCTAGCTCCGCCCTCGCACAATGGTGTTATTTTAACATTTTTGTTTGTTTTTTATACTTAGGCAAATGTCTTTTATTTACCTGTGTAATGTATATATGTGTAGACATAGAAACAGCATTTATTTGTAATGAGGAATACAGCATATTCTAAAAAATCTGACAACTTATGATTGCTTGCTGTGTTTAATTCCTTGCTGTTTAAATTGCTGAGTCCTTTAGCGTGCAAATCAGCTCTGATGAAACGCCATGTGGGTGTAAAACACGTCAGCTGTTAGCGCCGAGTCTTCCTGTGTGCTGTGACCATGATATACATGTTGTATCTCTACTCTAATAAAGCTTACTTTTATGTATATGGAGTTTTGGCGTCCTCCACAATTACTTGGCGCAAAAATTCATTGCTTGTTGACTTGTGTCCAACCATCTTCCTCTTGATCACATTCCAAAGGTTTTCAATAAAGTTCAGGAGATTGGGCTGGCCATGACAAGGTCCATCCACACCTTGATTGACCCGGCTGTGTGGCATGGAGCATTGTCCTGCTGAAAAAAAACAATCCTTAACGGGGAACATTGTCAGAGCAGAAGGAAGCAAGTTTTCTTCCAGGATAACATTGTATGTTGCTTGATTCATGCGTCCATCACAAAGATACATCTGCCTGATTTTAACCTTGCTGAAGCACCCCCAGATCATCACCGATCCATCACCAAAATTCACAGTGGGCGTGAGACACTGTGGATTGTAGGCCTCTCCAGGTCTCCATCTAACTATTAGATGAAAATTGGACTCATCAGAGAAGATGACCTGGAATCGGGCAGATTTATCTTTCCAGTGGGACAATGCTCCATGCCACACAGCCCATTTCTGGAATATCTGATTGAAGACATCTTAGTGAAGAGAACATTAGCATGGAGTGTGAATCACAGAAATGATACAGCAACTGTTCTCTTATGATCTCAATGGATCGGAATGTGAAGATATGCATCTTTCTGATCTATGGTAGACATAACTAACCCTGAAGTTGTTGCATTTTGTATATTGTGTTTCTGTATTTTGTACATCAAATTGTAACAATATCAATTTCTAGCTTTGGATATTTTTAAACTGGTTTATTTTAATTTTAACTTTTATCCTGTGATAAATGTACTATTTATACTAGACAGCCGGAAACTGCACTTATTCAGCTCTGTATAGAGCGCTATAGCTTTTAATTCAGTGTTGGCAATCAAATACAAAAATATAAAACAATGATATAAAACTACATTATGTATAAGCTTTATTATGACGTAACTATTGCCTGAATTACAAAAGATATCTGATATTTACACTTGGGGGGTAGATTTCACAACAGTCGAGCAGACATCATTTGCTGTAGCAAACCATGTCTGCTCGACCTGGCTAAATGCCGACATCATCAAGTTAAGGAGCAGCGTCTTAACTTACGGACCTGAAATGATGGGGCTCCTAAGCAGCATCTGGTGCTTTAAGGGACAGTTTACTCAAATTTTCTCCCCTTTAATTTGTTCCCAATGATCCACTTTATCTGCTGGAGTGTATTAAATAGTTTACAAATATTTCCATTACCCTTATATTGGCATTTGAAAAAGTTTATTTAGCCTGTGGTATCCCCACCCATCCTGAAAGTTTTTGGCCTCGAGGCCAAGCTGTGTTAACACAGCCAGTAAAAGAAATTACACTCCCAGTGGGTTATGGAAGAGATAAGGTAATAAAATGTTAATTTCCATTGTTCTCTCCAAGTATTGGTGCTTGGTTTATGGACAGATATAAGATAAAGAAGCATGTATATGTACACAATGTGATACAGTAATGAGATCTGATTATACCTACAGATATAAGGTAAAGAAACAGGTATATGTACACAATGTGATACAGTAATGAGATCTGATTATACCTACAGATATAAGATAAAGAAGCATGTATATGTACACAATATGATAAAGTAATGAGACCTGAGCATACCTATAGATATAAGATAAAGACACATGTATATATACACAATGTGATACAGTAATGAGATCTGATTATACCTACAGATATAAGATAAAGAAGCATGTATATGTACACAGTGTGATACAGTAATGAGATCTGATTATACCTATAGATATAAGATAAAGAAGCATGTATATGTACACAGTGTGATACAGTAATGAGATCTGATTATACCTACAGATATAAGATAAAGACACATGTATGTGTACACAGTGTGATAAAGTAATGAGATCTGATTATACCTACAGATATAAGATAAAGAAGCATGTATATGTACACAATGTAATATAGTAATGAGATCTGATTATACCTACAGATATAAGATGCAGACACATGTATATATACACAATATGATAAAGTAATGAGAACTGATTATACCTACATATATAAGATAATGACACATGTATATGTACACTGTGATAAAGTAATGAGATCTGATTATACATACAGATATAAGATAAGGAAGCATGTATATGTACACAGTGTGATAAAGTAATGAGATCTGATTATACCTACAGATATAAGATAAAGAAGCATGTATATGTACACAATGTGATACAGTAATGAGATCTGATTATATCTACAGATATAAGATAAAGACATGTATATGTACACAATGTAATAAAGTAATGAGATCTGATTATACCTACAGATATAAGATAAAGACACATGTATATGTACACAGTGTGATAAAGTAAGGAGATCTGATTATACCTACAGATATAAAATACAGACATGTATATGTACACAATGTGATAAAGTAATGAGATCTGATTATACCTACAGATATAAGATAAAGAAGCAGGTATATGTACACAGTGTGATAATGTAATGAGATCTGATTATACCTACAGATATAAGATATAGAAGCAGGTATATGTACACAATGTGATACAGTAATGAGATCTGATAATACATACAGATATAAGATAAAGACACATGTATATGTACACAATGTAATAAAGTAATAAGATCTGATTATACCTACAGATATAAGATAAAGACACATGTATATGTACACAGTGTGATAAAGTAATGAGATCTGATTATACCTACAGATATAAGATAAAGAAGCATGTATATGTACACAATGTAATATAGTAATGAGATCTGATTATACCTACAGCTATAAGATGCAGACACATGTATATATACACAATATGATAAAGTAATGAGAACTGATTATACCTACATATATAAGATAATGACACATGTATATGTACACAGTGTGATAAAGTAATGAGATCTGATTATACCTACAGATATAAGATAAAGACACATGTATATGTACACAATGTGATAAAGTAATGAGATCTGATTATACCTACAGATATAAGATAAAGACACATGTATATGTACACAATGTGATAAAGTAATGAGATCTGATTATACCTACAGATATAAGATAAAGAAGCATTTATATGTACACAATGTGATACAGTAATGAGATCTGATAATACCTACAGATATAAGATACAGACACATGTATATGTACACAGTGTGAAAATAATACAATCTGATTATACCTACAGATATAAGATAAAGACGCATGTACTGTATATGTACACAATGTGATAAAGTAATGAGATCTGATTATACCTACAGATATAAGATAAAGAAGCAGGTATATGTACACAGTGTGATAATGTAATGAGATCTGATTATACCTACAGATATAAGATATAGAAGCAGGTATATGTACACAATGTGATACAGTAATGAGATCTGATAATACCTACAGATATAAGATAAAGACACATGTATATGTACACAATGTAATAAAGTAATAAGATCTGATTATACCTACAGATATAAGATAAAGAAACAGGTATATGTACACAGTGTGATAATGTAATGAGATCTGATTATACCTACAGATATAAGATATAGAAGCAGGTATATGTACACAATGTGATACAGTAATGAGATCTGATAATACCTACAGATATAAGATAAAGACACATGTATATGTACACAATGTAAAAAAGTAATAAGATCTGATTATACCTACAGATATAAGATAAAGAAACAGGTATATGTACACAGTGTGATAATGTAATGAGATCTGATTATACCTACAGATATAAGATATAGAAGCAGGTATATGTACACAATGTGATACAGTAATGAGATCTGATAATACCTACAGATATAAGATAAAGACACATGTATATGTACACAATGTAATAAAGTAATAAGATCTGATTATACCTACAGATATAAGATAAAGAAACAGGTATATGTACACAGTGTGATAATGTAATGAGATCTGATTATACCTACAGATATAAGATATAGAAGCAGGTATATGTACACAATGTGATACAGTAATGAGATCTGATAATACCTACAGATATAAGATAAAGACACATGTATATGTACACAATGTAATAAAGTAATAAGATCTGATTATACCTACAGATATAAGATAAAGAAACAGGTATATGTACACAGTGTGATAATGTAATGAGATCTGATTATACCTACAGATATAAGATATAGAAGCAGGTATATGTACACAATGTGATACAGTAATGAGATCTGATAATACCTACAGATATAAGATAAAGACACATGTATATGTACACAATGTAATAAAGTAATAAGATCTGATTATACCTACAGATATAAGATAAAGACACATGTATATGTACACAGTGTGATAAAGTAATGAGATCTGATTATACCTACAGATATAAGATAAAGAAGCATGTATATGTACACAATGTAATATAGTAATGAGATCTGATTATACCTACAGATATAAGATGCAGACACATGTATATATACACAATATGATAAAGTAATGAGAACTGATTATACCTACAGAGATAAGATAAAGACACATGTATATGTACACAATGTGATAAAGTAATGAGATCTGATTATACCTACAGATATAAGATAAAGAAGCATTTATATGTACACAATGTGATACAGTAATGAGATTTAATAATACCTACAGATATAAGATACAGACACATGTATATGTACACAGTGTGAAAATAATGCGATCTGATTATACCTACAGATATAAGATAAAGACGCATGTACTGTATATGTACACAATGTGATAAAGTAATGAGATCTGATTATACCTACAGATATAAGATAAAGATGCATGTACTGTATATGTACACAATGTGATAAAGTAATGAGATGTGATTATACCTACAGATATAAGATACAGACACATGTATGTACACAGTGTGAAAGTAATGCGATCTGATTATACCTACAGATATAAGATAAATACACATGTATATGTACACAATGTGATAAAGTAATGATATCTGATTATACCTACAGATGTAAGATAAAGAAGCAGGTATATGTACACAATGTGATAACGTAATGAGATCTGATTATACCTACAGATATAAGATAAAGACACATGTATATGTACGCAGTGTGATAAAGTAATGAGATCTGATTATACCTACAGATATAAGATAAAGACGCATGTACTGTATATGTACACAATGTAATAAAGTACTAAGATCTGATTATACCTACAGATATAAGATAAAGACACATGTATATGTACACAATGTGATAAAGTAATGAGATCTGATAATACCTACAGATATAAGATAAAGTAGCATATACAGTATATGTACACAATGTGATAAAGTAATGAGATCTGATTATACCTACATATAAGATAAAGAAGCATGTATATGTACACAATGTGATAAAGTAATGAGATCTGATCGTACCTACAAGCTCAACCCATTTTATTAGGTTGTGGCTTCAAAACACAAAATCTAATTCATATACACAAATAAGCCTTAAAAAAGCAAATCTCATACATTTTATACCCTGCAGTTGGAAAAAAAAAAAAAAAAAGAATTGGAAACACATTAAGGGAAAAACTATTTTATAGTGTACTGTCTCTTCAATAAATGGAGCCCTTGGGCTCATCCCCTCTCCAAACTGTCCCATTTTACAGAATCAAATGTCCCCATATCCAAACTATTCTGAAATCCAAACCTTTTCCAATCCCAAGCAGTTTGGATAAAGGGGTTTCTATCTGTATTTATTAATGTATAACAATAAAACCTTATATTGTATTAAATGAATGTGTTAATTAAAAAGCATTTTCTCTTTCATTTGGATTAGCTACCTTCATTGATAAACTTCTTAGTAGCTAAATAGTAGCTTATATAGGATGAATAAATTATGTGCTTATGTAACAGCTGTGTCGATACTGAATCTTTTGTATATCTTTTTGCTTGTTTTTGTTTTTCTAGCAACAGTTAGTCTTCAGAACTGGTACCACTAAACAATAGCTCCTGATACGGGTTTAAGGGCACAATAGTCGCTTACTTGGTTTAATAGCAACAAGGTGTTAGTAATGCAGTGTTAGGACGCCAAGCTAAGGAGTGGCTGGTAAGGAATGCAAGACACTGTGTCTAGAAACAAAAATGGTATATCCCCCCCAGCACATTGCTGTCAATCAGATTGTAAAAAAATACATCAAAGGTTGTGTTGTACAATAAACTACAGCTTGGGAATTCCTTGCATATTCTAATCCTTTTGCTGCCAGTGACATGGATATAAATTCACACTGACTTTTTTTCTGTCTCAGGTTTCTTTTGTGTCTCCCTTAATGACCAGCGCTGATGCGCATTAGAGACTACGCGAGACAAGCGCAAAGACGTCACTGGTCATTAAGTCCTGGGTCTCTCTCCGCCAAGATCTCGCTACTTTTAGCGAGTGGGGCAGTGAAGAAATAGTCTTGCAGAGGTACCGAAGCATAGAGGGACACTGTCCCTCTCTGCATGGGCAGCGGTGGTGCAGATCGTTGGTGGCGTTGGAGGGAGGCACATCGCTGGAGGGGGGCGGGAACAGGTGGGATCGCTATACTACAAAAAAAATGTATGCTTAGAGTGGCAGAGAGGTGGAAGAAGGGAGGGGGAGGAGGGAGAAGGAGGTACAGGGGGATCCTAGAGTGGAGGAGTGGGGGGGATAAAGGCTAGGGAAAGGTTCTTGGAGGGGGGACATTTTGGCCTGTGTACACAGGCTTTAACACTAGTTATAATATAATTAAATAAGACACAATATTTAAATGTTTTTATTTGTCTGCAGCATTTCAAGTGACTTCATGACTTTTTATGTCTTCAAGTTCTGCGCCTTCAAATACTCCACCTTCAAGGGACTCTGAACCCAATTTTTTTCTTTTGTGATTCAGATAGAGCATGCAATATTAAGCAACTTTCTAATTTACTCCTATTATCAAATGTTCTTAATTCTCTTGGTATTTTTATTTAAAAAGCAAGAATATAACTTTAGATGCCGGCCCATTTTTGATAAACAACCTGGGTTGTTATTGCTGATTGGTGGATAAATACATCCACCTATAAACAAGTGCTGTCCAGGGTCCTGAACTTTCTTTTTCAAATAAGGATATCAAGAGAACGAAGAAAAATTGATAACAGGAGTAAATTAGAAAGTTGCTTAAAATTGCATGTTCTATCTGATTAATTGTCAGGGTTTTTTCCCCCCGTTTTGTTTGCCATGTGCTGCTGGCAGCCATTTTACTCACCTCTCTTCCTGACTATGGTGCATTGTGGGGGATGCTGCTCATTTCCTGCACTTCCTTTTATGGCCAGACTGGTGTGCATCATCCATGTGAGACAGGATGCAGTCTCAGACTTGTGATGTCATCACTTATTATTTAAAGGGCCTCTGTTCAGTATGCTTTGCCTTGTCTCAGACCTGTTTGTGAGAGTTCCTGTGTATTACCTGGCTGCCTGACGTCTTTCCTGGTTCCTGATCCCTGGCTTGTTCCCGATTCCGGCTCGTCTGACTATTCACTTTGGCTCCTAACTTGGGTTGTCTGACTACCAGCTCTGGTTATGACTCCTGGCTTGTTATTTGACTTGTGGACTTTTTATTATTTTTTTGCTATTAATAAAAGGTGTGATTAATTTTGCACTTCTGGTCTCAGTCTGATTCCTGGCACCCGGACATTACGCAAAGGACATGAATCCTGATGGTGCTAATAATCCACCTTTACCTGCCATCATTTCCAGGATGGATGTACAGGATCACCGCTTGGATCAATTTTCACTAGTTCTGCAAACCCTGCTGACTCGCACTGCACATTTGGACCAAAATGTCCCGCAAGTTATGGCTGCTCCTGTATCCGCTGCTGCACCTATGCCTACCAGGAGCATGTCCGGTTCTGCACCTCTACCTCAGCGATATGGAGGTGATCCTATTCAGTGCAGAGGGTTTTTGAACCAGGTGGGCATTTACTTTGAGATGTTACCTCAGGCATTTCCCTCTGACAGAGCTAAGGTGGGATTTCTCATCTTGTTACTCTCTGACACAGCTCTTGCCTGGGCTAATTCCTTGTGGGATACTAATAAACCTGTGATTTCAAATTACCCTGAATTTGTGGCCTCCTTTCGAAAGGGTATTTCATGTTCTGGCTCGCTCCTCCTCTGCTGCTAAACGACTCATGTCTGTTCAGCAAGGTACAAGATCTGTTGCTCAGTATGCTATTGAGTTCTGTATGCTTGCCGCAGAGGTAGGTTGGAACAATGAAGCCCTTGTTGCCGCCTTCTTTCATGGGTTCTCTGATGCGATTAAAGATGAAGTTGCTGCCAGAGATTTACCAGAGGATTTTGAGGAATTGGTGTCTTTTTTTTATCCTAATTGACATCAGACTCAGAGAGAGGCCCTCTTTCAAGGAGCGATTGCAGAAGCCTCCTGTTCCGTTGTCTCCTACGTGCTCATTCCCACCCATGCCTCCATCTCCTCCCATGCCTCCTGGTCCCGAGTCACCAGGTACTGCTGAGCCGATGCAGTTGGGATTCACGCTTCTCTCCGTGGCGGAGAGGGCCTTTAAGAGGAGGGAGGGGCTCTGCCTCTATTGTGGGTTACAAGGCCACCTTTTGAAGTCTTGTCCTACACGACCGGGAAACGCTTACACCTAAGGTCCTGTCGGGGACAGACCTTGGGTGGCTTATCCTCATCCCCGGAACCGATTAAGGAGAAACCTTTGGTCACGGTTGTCCTTTCCTGGGTGGACTCCTCCATAGTCACTCAGGCTCTTGTTGACTCAGGTGCTGCAGGCTATTTCATTGACAGTGCTTTTGTATCGAAGCACTCCATTCCTGTTTTGCCTCAGTCCATTCCGCTTGCTATTGAGGCCATTGATGGCAGGCCCCTTCAGCCCGCACTCGTTACTCACAAAACTGCTCCGTTGTCCATGGCTGTTGGGGCTCTCCATTTTGAAACCCTCCAGTTGCAGGTGATAAACTCTCCACATTTTCTGGTTGTTCTGGGTTATCCATGGCTCAAAAAGCACAATCCCAGTCTCGACTGGCGCAGGTCCAAAATTTTGTCGTGGTCCCCTCAATGTATTTCCACTTGTCTTCGGAAACCAGTTAAAGTCTTGTGCACTTCTTCGGTATCTCAATTGCCAGAGGAGTACCGAGAGTTCCTAGACATTTTTGACAAGGTGCGTGCCGGTATGTTGCCTCCTCACCGGTCTTACGATTGTGTCATAGACCTGCAACCCGGAGCCATTCCTCCTCGGGGGGCGTACCCTATGTCTGTTGCAGAGAATTGTGCTATGGAGGAGTATGTTGCCGATGCTCTGTCGCGGGGGATCGTCTGCAAATCCTGCTCTCCTGCAGGGGCTGACTTCTTCTTTGTGAAGAAAAAGGGTGGCGAGTTAAGACCATGCATCGATAATAGGGGTCTTATTCATCTTACCATTAAGAATGCTTACCCTATTCTGCTCCTTACAGAACTCTTTGACTGCCTCAAGGGAGCTATGGTCTTTATTAAACTTGATTTGAGAGGAGCGTACAATCTCGTTAGGATTAAGGAGGGCCACGAATGGAAAACAGCATTTAAAACCAGGAGCGGGCATTATGAGTATCTTGTAATGCCCTTTGACCTATGTAATGCTCCTGCTGTTTTTCAGGAATTTATTAATGATGTCCTACGAGATATGTTGCAACAGTGTATTGTGGTGTACTTAGACGACATCCTCATACACTCACCCACACTTGAGGCTCATCGTTCTGATGTTACACGGGTTCTTCAGAGACTACGTGAGAACGGCCTGTTTTGTAAACTCGAGAAATGTGAGTTCCATCATACTCAAGTAACCTTCCCAGGTTATGTTATCTCCGTTGCAGGGTTCTCCATGGATCCTGACAAGTTATTTGCAGAGGCCTGGCCCAGTTGGTCTTTTCAACGTTTTTTGGGGTTCGCCAATTACTATAGAAAGTTTATTAAAAACTTTTCTTCCTTGGTCAAACCTATCACAGACATGACCCGTAAAGAGAATGATCCACTCCATTGGTCACCTACTGCCATTAAGGCATTTGATAGTCTTAAGACTGCCTTTGCTGCCGCTCCAGTTCTGGCTCATCCTAACCCTGTCCTGCCTTTCGTTCTTGAGGTCGATGCATCTCAGACTGGAGTAGGTGCCCTCTTGTCTCAACGCCCTACACCTGACGGTTCCTTGCATCTGTGTGGTTTCTTCTCTAAGAAATTGTCTCCAGCGGAGTGTAATTATGAAATTGGCGACAGGGAATTACTGGCCATAATTTTGGCACTTAAGGAATGGAGGCATCTTCTCGAGGGTACTAGCGTGCCAGTGCTCATTCTTACTGACCACAAGAATTTAACTTATCTATCTGAAGCAAAACGTTTGGTCGCCCTGACAGGCCAGATGGGCGCTATTTTTGTCTTGGTTTAATTATGTAGTTGTTACGGTTACCCTTAGTCTCGCTGAGAGATGGACCGCTTAGTAGCCTGGATTCCTATTGCTGAAGAGGGGAGAAACTGCTTTCCATAGTATTCTATATGAGTCTCGCAAATGTAGAATAATCCCCCTTAGCTGTAGTACAGCTAGGATACCCTTCTGCCCACAAAAACGAGTCAACGCTGCGATTGAGGGACAACCAAGAACTGAGGACTGGGATGCCCAGCCTGCTTTTTATTTAGGATACATGCACACAGGGCACTCCCAGGGGGGGGAAGCATAAAATCCCCCATCACACATTTAGACAAAGCCCTTGGACAGGCCACCGCAGATAACAAGTACACACAAGAAAACAATTGAGTCCTTCTTATCACCTAGCAGTGAATGCTTATCACAAACTTAATTACAGTACACAATATGCTAGGAAACCTGCCTCAGAAAATAGTTTTCTCAAAACTGAACAGAGTTAACCCTTTATGAAATGATACTTGTTACAGTTTTCTTGGAGCCCTTCTTAGGCGCTGGCTTGGCTGGTTCAGGCATTGCTGCTGGGAAATAAGTTTCTTCACAACAAAATAACTAATGCTTCTGTAACAGTGCTCCCTTTCTGTGGAACACTCTGGCAGACACGGTCTGACCCCTTTTCGGGGCAGACTAAGGCTGTCCAGACCGCTGGTTATGCGGGGCTGAGGTCGGTTTGTCTGGACAACCCGTCGGCGTTGCCATTCTGTTTCCCAGGTCTGTAAGTAATGGTGAAATTGAAGGGTTGCAACGATAAACTCCAACGTAATAGCCTGCCATTATCTCCAGAGACCCGGTTCAGCCACACCAACGGGTTATGGTCGGTGACCAGAGTGAACTCCTGCCCATATAAATAGGGAGTCAATTTCTTTAATGCCCACACCAAAGCCAAACACTCCTTTTCGACCGCTGCATAGCTGACTTCGCGGGGCAGGAGCTTCCGGCTGATGTAGGCAACTGGATGCTCCCCTCCATCTTCGCCTACTTGGCTGAGGACGGCTCCCAGCCCGAACATGGAAGCATCTGTATGGACGATAAAACGTTTGTTAAGGGCTGGAGCCGCCAAGACAGGAGCGTTAATTAGAGCATTTTTGAGAGCCTGGAAAGCCGTTTCACAGTGGGGAGACCACAGGACCTGTCGAGGTAAGTTCTTCTTGGTCAAGTCAGTCAGGGGTTTGGCAAGTGTGCTGTAGTCTGGTACGAACCGTCTATAGTACCCTGCCATGCCCAGGAAGGCTAGGACCTGAGTCTTAGTGATGGGGGTGGGCCAATTGGCGACAGCTTCTATCTTGGCCGGCTCTGGTCGCTGCTTTCCACACCCCACCCGGTGACCCAGGTACTGTACCTCGGCCATCCCAAAGTGGCATTTTTCTGGCTTCAGAGTCAGGCCAGCAGCCCGGATCTGATCCAGAACCATTCCTATGTGAGCTAAGTGGTCCTCCCATGACTCACTGTGGATCGCTATGTCGTCCAGGTAGGCGCAAGCAAAACTCTGGAAGCCATCCAGGAGCCTATCCACCAAGCGCTGGAATGTAGCTGGGGCATTCTTCATCCCAAACGGCATTACCCTAAACTGATATAAGCCGAATGGGGTGACGAATGCCGACTTGGGGATAGCCTCCGGGGCCAGGGGAATCTGCCAGTAACCTTTGCAGAGGTCAATAGTGGTCAGGTAATTTCCCCTGGCTATACGATCGAGTAGCTCGTCTACCCTGGGCATAGGGTAAGCGTCCGTCACGGTCTTTTCATTGAGCCTCCGATAGTCTACGCAGAACCGGGTGGTCCCATCTTTCTTGGGCACCAAGACAACTGGGGAGGCCCAGGGACTATCGGAGGGCTCAATTACCCTGAGTTGGAGCATCTCATCGATCTCCTTCTTCATTCCTATCCTAACTGCTTCGGGGATTCGGTACGGAGCCTGGCGCAAGGGAGCTTGTCCCGGAGTATCTACCTGGTGGGTGGTTAAAGTAGTGTACCCTGGCTTCGGGGAGAAGGTGAGGTGTTTGGACTGTAGGAGTTGGTTGAGCTGCTCCCTTTCAGTGGGGCTAAGTCGGTCTCCTATCTGAACCTGAGCCACTATACCTGTGGGGAGACTCTTTTCTAATAGGTCTGGAATGGGTAGACTGTCGGGGTCTTCCTGAGGGGAACAACATACGGCCGTCACGTTCTCTGGTCGCTCAAAATATTCCTTGAGCATGTTTACATGGAATGTCTTTCTAAGATTGTTGTCGTGGCAGCTAGCTATCACATAAGTGGTGTCTCCCCTTTTCTCTACGATCTGGTAGGGGCCCTGCCAGGACGCCTGCAATTTGTCTGTCTTCACCGGCTTAAGTACTAACACCTTTTGTCCTATGGTAAAGATTCTCTTTCGGGCCCCCCGATCGTACCATACTTTCTGTCTTCTCTGGGCCGACTGGAGATTAGCCCGCACGGATTTGGCTAATTGCTCCATTCGGTCCCTGAGTTCCAGCACGTATGGCACAATGGGGACACCGTCAGTCTCCATCTCTCCCTCCCAGTGCTCCCGGATCAGGTTTAGGGGTCCCCGTACCTTTCTTCCGTAGAGCAACTCGAAGGGAGAGAACCCTGTCGTTTCCTGGGGCACCTCCCGATAAGCAAAAAGGAGGTGCGGCAGGAAGCGTTCCCAGTCTCGGTATTCCTGAGTGAACGTCTTGAGCATTTGCTTGAGGGTCCCATTGAACCTCTCACACAGCCCGTTCGTCTGGGGGTGGTATGGGGAGCTCAGGAGGGACTTAATTTTGCAAACCTGCCAGAGTTGTTGGGTCAATTCAGCCGTAAATTGGGTGCCTCGGTCGGATAGGATTTCTTTTGGAAATCCTACCCGGGAGAACACCTGTACTAGTGCATTCGCTACCGTATCCGCTTGTATGTTGGATAGGGCGACAGCCTCTGGGTACCTGGTAGCGTAGTCCACTACGGTAAGAATGTAGCGCTTACCGGAGGGACTAGGGGTAGCCAGTGGTCCCACTAGGTCAATAGCAACCCGGCTGAAGGGTTCCTCTACAATGGGCATATTTACTAGATGGGCTTTAGGGTGATCGCCTCGCCTTCCTACTCGTTGACACACATCGCAGGTGTTACAGTAAGTTCTAACGTCAGCGTGTACCCCTGGCCAAAAGAACGTGTGAGTAATGCGGTGTAGGGTACGGGTTACAGCTAGGTGGCCTGCTAAGGGGATGTCGTGGCCTATCTTGAGGATTTCTTGACGGTATTTGTGGGGCACTACCAGCTGTCGCCTACGCTGTCCCCTTTTCTCTGTCCAGCGGTATAGTTTCCCTTTTTCCCATAAGAATGTTTCATTATCTGCCCCGCCCCCTCCGGTCTCTGCTCGTTCCCGGTACTTTTGTAAGGTCGGGTCAGTCTTAGACTCTGTCTCGAAAGCATCTGGGGTGTCCCAGGGTATGGGGCCTAACATGTCAGGCAAGGTCGGGGTAGGTCTTACCTGTGTCTCCCGCACTGGTGAGAGTTCTCGCTCCGTCCGGGCTTGGGCCCGTGTAGTCACTGGGTCCGCCTCGTTGTTGCATACTGGAGCATAGGCAGAAGTCATGGGGCCCAAATCATTGCCCAGTAGTACTTCGGCAGGTAAATTATCCATTATGCCCACGTTCACAGCCCCCTTTCCCGCTCCCCAATCAAGATGCACTTTAGCTGTTGGAATTTTGTACACATCCCCCCCCGCCACTCTAACGGCCACAGTCTGTCCAGATCGCTTGTGCTCCGGCACCAAATGACTCTGTACCAGCGTGATAGTAGCCCCTGTGTCTCTCAATCCCTCGGTAGATCGCCCCTCGAGCCATACCTTCTGCCGATGGTGCTGGCGGTTATCTGAGGCAGCATATACAGGGTCCGCCTCGTGAAGCGGCCCCAAATATTCCTCCATAGGGGCCTCTTGGTTAACACAGAGGGTCCGGGCCGGACGATATGCCCCAGAGGGGTAATTGTAATTCCTGGGTGTCTGGTGCGTATTAAGGGGGCAGCTAGCCATGAAATGCCCTGGTTGCTTGCATCGGTGGCAAGTCGGTCTGGGACGCTCAGAGCTGTTATTGGGTGGTCCTGAGTGTCGGGCGGGCCCTGCGGGCACCGGGGCTCGGAATTCAGCACGAGGGGGTGCACGGTAAACCTCTCTGGGTTCGTGAAGACGGGAGTCATAATGTTCATCGGCCAATTTGGCTGCTTCTTCTAAGGTAGAAGGTCGCCTGTCTCGCAGCCATTCCTTCCCTTGCTGTTCCATGCCATTATAAAAATGTTCTAAGAGAAACAATTGTAAAATTTCCTCACCAGTCACCGCTTTACTTCCGCTCATCCAGTGATTTGCCGCTCTCCGCATTCGGTGCGCCCATTCCATATGGGTATCGTTAGGCTTCTTTTTCGTGCCCCGAAACTGTCGGCGATACGCGTCCGGAGTTACTGCGTACCGTTGCAACAGTGTCTCCTTAACTAGCTCATACTGTGTCACTTCCTCAGCACCCAGAGTACGAAAGGCTTCCAGGGCTCGCCCGGATAGTTTCCCAGACAATATCGTGGGCCACTCCCTGCTGGGAATCTGGTGCAGGGCACATTGCCTTTCGAAGTCCGCCAAATATTCATCAATCCCTGTCTCGCTCTCTAGGAAGGGTCGAAATGCCGCATAGGGTATCTTGGGCCTCCCAGCATTTTCGACAGGGATGATTACCTGCGGGGCTTCAGCATTGCGGTGTGCGTTCGCTAGGTTGAGTTCGTGGGCTCGAGTCTCTCGTATATCCTTGTCCGCTTCCGCCATCAACTGCTGTACCAATTCCATGGAGGGGTTCGGCCCGTACAGTGAGAGCCTCTCCCGAACAATCCTGGTTTTTTCGTCACTAATCATGGTCGGTGTTTCCGCCATTGTGAAGCTCTGATCCAGTTCGGTCAATTCTGCGATCAGCTCTCTCCTCGGCCGGTTGCTGGCGTACCCCCCTCTGCTTTCAAGTAAATCCTTTAGGGTTGTACGCTTCAATTTTTCGTAAGCGCTCTCCATCCGTTCTGTACCTCTCCTAGGAAATCCAGGAAAAATCCCACCGCTGCCGCCAAATGTTACGGTTACCCTTAGTCTCGCTGAGAGATGGACCGCTTAGTAGCCTGGATTCCTATTGCTGAAGAGGGGAGAAACTGCTTTCCATAGTATTCTATATGAGTCTCGCAAATGTAGAATAATCCCCCTTAGCTGTAGTACAGCTAGGATACCCTTCTGCCCACAAAAACGAGTCAACGCTGCGATTGAGGGACAACCAAGAACTGAGGACTGGGATGCCCAGCCTGCTTTTTATTTAGGATACATGCACACAGGGCACTCCCAGGGGGGGAAGCATAAAATCCCCCATCACACATTTAGACAAAGCCCTTGGACAGGCCACCGCAGATAACAAGTACACACAAGAAAACAATTGAGTCCTTCTTATCACCTAGCAGTGAATGCTTATCACAAACTTAATTACAGTACACAATATGCTAGGAAACCTGCCTCAGAAAATAGTTTTCTCAAAACTGAACAGAGTTAACCCTTTATGAAATGATACTTGTTACAGTTTTCTTGGAGCCCTTCTTAGGCGCTGGCTTGGCTGGTTCAGGCATTGCTGCTGGGAAATAAGTTTCTTCACAACAAAATAACTAATGCTTCTGTAACAGTAGTCTCCTACCTGCCTGGTAGTAAGAATGTTAGGGCTGATGCCCTCTCTCGACAATTTTCGCCTCTGTCCAAGGAGGAGTTTGTACCTACTCCTGTTATACCTCCTGACCATATTTTGGCTACCATACGTACTAATTTGACTTCTCCCTTGGGGGAGGAGATCCTGGCTGCACAAACCAATGCACCTCTTGAGAAACCTAGTGGTAAAGTGTTTTGTTCCTGAGAATCTTCAAACTAAACTTTTGCACACTTAGCACTATCCTAAAGCCGCAGGTGGCCAGGTCTTCGTTCTGATGTTGCTGCGTATGTAACCTCCTGCTCAGTTTGTGCACAGAATAAGACTCATCAACGTCTTCTAATGGTGAGCGTCCTTGGAGACATCTTTCCATGGACTTCATTGTCGAGCTCCCTGTTTCCAATGGTAATACTGTCATCCTTATGGTGGTTGACCGTTTTTCTAAAATGTCACATTGCATTCCCTTGATGAGGCTGCCTACTGCTCAGGAGCTTGCTTCAATTTTTGCCCGGGAGGTCTTCTGTTTACATGGGTTACCCAAGGAGATAGTGTCGGACCGGGGTAGCCAGTTTGTCTCCAGATTTTGGCGTTCCTTTTGTGCTCAAATGGGGATCCAGCTTTCCTTCTCCTCAACATATCACCCTCAATCCAATGGGGCTGCGGAACGGTCTAATCAAGCTCTGGAACAGTTCCTCCGTTGCTATGTCTCAGATCACCACAATAATTGGTCTGAACTGTTACCTTGGGCAGAGTTTGCTCGTAATAGTGCTAATAATGCTTCCTCCAAGTTATCCCTGTTCATGGCGAATTATGGGTTTCAACAATCCTTGTTGCCCGATTCATTCATGTCTCAGGGTATTCCGGCTTTGGAGGAGCATCTCCGGCAACTCCGTTCCACGTGGGTGCAGATTCAGGATTGCCTTCATCATTGTATGCAGCGCCAAAAGTTCCAGGCTGATCGTAGACGTCTGCCCGCACCTTCCTACCAGGTTGGTGAGAGAGTTTGCCTTCCAATAAATTGGCCCCCATTATGTTGATCCTTTTCAAATACTCCGACGGGTTAATCCTGTGGCCTACGCTCTTGACCTTCCTCCTGCTATGCGCATCTCCAATGTTTTTCATGTCTCCCTCTTGAAACCATTGGTTTGTAATCAGTTTACCACTGTGCTGCCTCGTCCTCGTCCTATCTTTGTTGACAACCATGAGGAGTATGAGGTCAGCAGCATTATTGACTCTCGTATGTCCAGGGGCCGTGTACAGTATTTGGTTCACTGGAGGGGCTACGGTCCGGAGGAGCGTTCTTGGGTTCCCTCCTCTGATGTTCATGCTCCTGCCCTCCTCCGTGCCTTCCATGCCTGTTTCCCCAATAAGCCTTTTGTCCTCCCGCGGGGGAGGGGTCATTGAGGGGAGGGTACTGTCAGGGATTTTTCCCTGTTGTGTTTGCCATTTGCTGCTGGCAGCCATTTTACTCACCTCTCTTCCTGACTATGGTGCATTGTGGGGGATGCTGCTCATTTCCTGCACTTCCTTTTATGGCCAGACTGGTGTGCATCATCCATGTGAGACAGGATGCAGTCTCAGAATTGTGATGTCATCACTTATTATTTAAAGGGCCTCTGTTCAGTAGGCTTTGCCTTTGCGTTGTCTCAGACCTGTTTGTGAGAGTTCCTGTGTATTACCTGGCTGCCTGACGTCCTTTCTGGTTCCTGATCCCTGGCTTGTTCCTGACTCTGCTGTTTTCCTTGTTCCCGATTCCGGCTCGTCTGACTATTCGCTTTGGCTCCTGACTCGGCTTGTCTGACTACCAGCTCTGGTTTCGACTCCTGGCTTGTTATTTGACTTGCAGACTTTTTATTATTTTTTTGCTATTAATAAAGGTGTGATTATTTTTGTACTTCTCGTCTCAGTCTGATTCTTGGCACCCTGACATTAATGAATGAAAAAATTTGAGTTCAGTGTCCCTTTAACCTTTCAAAAAAACAAATAAAAAAACAACACCCCTTATAAATAAAGACATTAGGCTTTTTGCTTGGTGCAACTTGGCCGCCTTTTAAAATTCCTTAAATAACTTTATAAATAACAATACAAATAACAGTGCAAATAACATTTGTTTATAAATATTACACTTCAAGCGGTGCTAGTTCAACCTATTTATAATATGGCCATCATTCCACTGGACCCAACCGTGCATGTGATTGAGTCCGTCAATAATAATTAACATAAGTCTCTAAGGAACCCCTTGTCCCTAGAGACCCCCAAATTGCATTCCACCCCATGGGAAGGCAAAACTCCTCACCTCTATTAATTGGCCATAACCTGCTGTAATTACCAGAACTAGCACCCCCGCCAACGATTGGCCTGAGACACTCAGTCCAGTACAACCAACTGCCCAACCTTACTCAAAGCCTCCTTGAAATCAAGGATAAAAAGCTGCAGGCCAAAGTCATTAAAATGCACCCAATCCGCAAGATAAAATTCCCTGTGACCCGTTACAGAAGTATACCTTACCCAATGAAACAGTTTACATCTGTATTCGTCCTAATCATATCTTAGTCTGCAATATTGTAATAAACGAGAATTTGTTTTCAACTTCTGTAAATTACATGATGTTTCGTTACTTTGTATAACTGAATAATATGTTCAATAAAGCTTGTTTTCCAAAAAAAAAAATTCCCTGTGACCCACTTCCTCCAAATCAGGGTGGTGCACCACCGCACCCCCAATCCCCTTACAAAGGACCCAATCAATTTATTGACCTTTTTTCTGCTTTTATCTAACTTCACAGGGTCACAAGCAGCTCCAGACCAAACCAGACATGGCAGGATATCAAACCACTCAATCATCAAGGCAGGATAAAGATCCACCAATCTCCCCAAATCTCGCTTAATTTTTCTCACCAAGTCCCTCTGAGGCATAAAACCCAAATCATTACTCCCCGTGTGCACCAATAGCACATTTGAAGGCTGAAACTGCTTGCAATAATCCACCACCATCTGAGTCCCCAGACACCAATCTATTTCACCTCCCATTGAGATTTGGGAAAACCCAACTGAAAGCCATCCACCTTGAAAACCGCTGCTCTCCTGGCCCAATAAATGCATATACCATAGTTGCCAACATTTCAAAAAAATTTCCAGGGACACTTTGCAGCAGAGCAAGCAAGCGGGTTACTGGAGTATTGACGACCTACTGTTCAACTGCTCCGCCCACTCAGTTCTGCAATCAAAACACACCCATTTGAAAGTAATAGTATAATTTAGATTTATCCAAAGTTTATTATACAGATTACAGCACCAAGCTCTTACACCTACCCAGTCTCTGGAACACATTCTGGGCATATGGTTATTTTTACAACCCAGCATCAAAATTAGAAAGACAAATAATATGTGAACCCATTCAATAATAATAATATTCCATTAGGAATGAATTATATTTAAATAATACACTATATCGTTTTATCCTCTATCTATCATATATGTATGTGTGGATATATATATATATATATATATATATATATATATATATATATATATATATATATATATATATATATATACACACACACACAAAAACAACAAATGTTGTGCAAAAGAGATTTTCAGGGACATTTCCAGGGACAAAAAAAATCCAGGGACATACAACAAAATCCAGGGACTGTCCCTGGAAATCAGGGACTGTTGGCAACTATGATATACTGTGATTAATTGCTCTGTTTTCCACCACTCATATCTGGTGTAACAGTGTAAATTTAAAAAAAAAAACTTTTACATCAGTTTGCTAGTGTAATCTAATTTCATTTTCCATCAGGCCTGTGTGTCAGGCCCACAGCATATACTGTGATTAATTGCTCTGTGCCACCACTCATATCTGGTGTAACATTAGTGTAAATTTAAAAAAAAAAACTTTTACATCAGTTTGCTAGTGTAATCTAATTTAATTTTCCATCAGGCTTGTGTGTCAGGCCCACAGCATATACTGTGATTAATTGCTCTGTGCCACCACTCATATCTGGTGTAACATTAGTGTAAATTTAAAAAAAAAAAAATTACATCAGTTTGCTAGTGTAATCTAATTTCATTTTCCATCAGGCTTGTGTGTCAGGCCCACAGCATATACTGTGATTAATTGCTCTGTGCCACCACTCATATCTGGTGTAACATTAGTGTAAATTTAAAAAAAAAAAAAATTACATCAGTTTGCTAGTGTAATCTAATTTCATTTTCCATCAGGCTTGTGTGTCAGGCCCACAGCATATACTGTGATTAATTGCTCTGTGCCACCACTCATATCTGGTGTAACATTAGTGTAAATTTAAAAAAAAAAAACTTTTACATCAGTTTGCTAGTGTAATCTAATTTAATTTTCCATCAGGCATATGTGTCAGGCCCACAGCATATACTGTGATTAATTGCTCTGTGCCACCACTCATATCTGGTGTAACATTAGTGTAAATTTAAAAAAAAAACTTTTACATCAGTCTGCTAGTGTAATCTAATTTCAGTTGCCAGGCCAGCCTGCCACTGCCAGCCTCAGTGCCACCACTCATATCTGGTGTAACATTAGTGTAAATAAAAAAAAAAAAAACTTTTACATTAGTTTGCTAGTGTAATCTAATTTCATTTTCCATCAGGACTGTGTGTCAGGCCCACAGCATATATTGTGCCTAATTGCTCTGTTTTCCACCACTCATATCTGGTGTAACATTAGTGTAAATTAAAAAAAAAAACTTTTACATTAGTTTGCTAGTGTAATCTAATTTCATTTTCCATCAGGACTGTGTGTCAGGCCCACAGCATATACTGTGATTAATTGCTCTGTGCCACCACTCATATCTGGTGTAACATTAGTGTAAATTAAAAAAAAAAAAAACTTTTACATTAGTTTGCTAGTGTAATCTAATTTCATATTCCATCAGGCCTGTGTGTCAGGCCCACAGCATATACTGTGATTAATTGCTCTGTGCCACCACTCATATCTGGTGTAACAGTGTAAATTAAAAAAAAAAACTTTTACATCAGTCTGCTAGTGTAATCTAATTTCAGTTGCCAGGCCAGCCTGCCACTGCCAGCCTCAGTGCCACCACTCATATCTGGTGTAACATTAGTGTAATTTAAATTAAAAAAAAAAAACTTTTACATCAGTCTGCTAGTGTTATTTAATTTTAGTTGCCAGGCCAGCCTGCCACTAGTGCCAGCCTGTGTGCCAGACTCCCAGCATATACTGTGCCTACTTCCATCCTCAGTGCCACCACTCATATCTGTTTTAACATTAGTGTAACTTTTTTAAAAAAACTTTTACATCAGTCTGCTAGTGTTATTTAATTTTAGTTGTCAGGCCAGCCTGCCACTAGTGCCAGCCTGTGTGTCAGGCTCCCAGCATATACTGTGCCTATTTCCATCCTCAGTGCCACCACTCATATCTGTTGTAACATTAGTGACATTTTTAAAAAAAAAAACTTTTTACATCAGTCTGCTAGTGTTATTTAATTGCAGTTGCCTGCCAGCATGTGTGCCAGGCCCACTTTCCAACTAGTGCCACCAATCATATTTGTTATAACAGTAGTGTAAATATTTTTAAAAAAAAACTTTTTTGACTGTGAAACATCAGTCTGTTAGTGTAATCTAATTGAAGATGCCTGCCTGCCTGCCTGCCTGCCAGCGTGTGTGCCAGGCCAACTTGCCAAGTTAGTGGCACCACTCATATTTGTTGTAACAGTAGTGTAAATATTTAAAAAAAAAAAAACTTTTTTGACTGTGAAACATCATTCAGCTAGTGTAATCTAATTGCAGTTGCCTGTCTGCCTGCCAGCGTGTGTGCCAGGCCCACTTGCCAACTAGTGCCACCAATCATAGTTGTTATAACAGTAGTGTAAATATTAAAAAAAAAAAACTTTTTTGACTGTGAAACATCAGTCTGCTAGTGTAATCTAATTGAAGTTGCCTGCCAGCGTGTGTGCCAGGCCCACTTGCCAAGTTTGTGGCACCACTCATATTTGTTGAAACAGTAGTGTAAATATTTCAAAAGAAATCTTTTTTGACTGTGAAACATCAGTCAGCTAGTGCAATCTAATTGCAGTTGCCTGCCTGCCAGTGTGTTTGCCAGGCCCACTTGCCAACTAGTGCCACCACTCATATTTGTTATAACAGTAGTGTAAATATTTAAAAAAAAAAAAAACTTTTTTGACTGTGAAACATCAGTCTGCTAGTGTAATCTAATTGAAGTTGCCTGCCTGCCTGCCAGCGTGTGTGCCAGGCCCACTTGCCAAGTTAGTGGCACCACTCATATTTGTTGTAACAGTAGTTTAAATATTTAAAAAATAAACATTTTTGACTGTGAAACATCAGTCTGCTTTTTAGTGTCAGGCTCACAGCGTATACTGTGCCCACTTGCCCAGTGCCACCACTCATATCTTGTTTAATAGTAGTGTAAGTGTACATTTAAAACATAATGATAGGCAGAGGCAGGCCACCCCGCAGGTGCCGTCGTGGTCGTGGTGCTGTGATTCCCTTTGACCCTACAATAATGCACAGTGTTCAGAGGCCACGTGCCATGAACGCAAAAATTTCTGAGGAGGACCTAGTTGAATGGCTAACAAAGGACACCCAAATCTTCTACAGCTTCCGCTCCTAACATTGACGCACCATCCACCTCAGCTTCGGGCACCTCTCAATTGACCAGTGCCACTCGCCCGCCTGCCGCCACCACCAACACTAGCACCACAGCCGCTTCACTTGATCTGTCAGAGGAGTTATTGACATCAGTTGGAAGAAATGAGTGATGCGCAACCATCATTGACAGAGGATGTAGATAACAGTGATATGTCTCAGTCAGGCAGCATTACAGACATGGACGTACGGTGTGATGATGATGGTGATGTTGTACCCGCTGCTGTTTCCTTTGTTGATTTGTCAGATACAAGTGAAGCGGTTGATGATGATGCGTCCGTGGATGTCACGTGGGTGCCCGCTAGAAGAGAAGAAGAAGAGGGGGAAAGTTCAGATGGGGAGACAGAGAGGAGGAGGAGACGAGTTGGAAGCAGGTGGAGGTCGTCGCAAGGAGCTAGTGGCACAGTCAGACAGCATGCATCGGCACCCGGGGTCAGCCAGACAGCACGCCAATCAACGCATGCTGTTGCCACCACCAGAATGCCGTCATCGCAGAGCTCAGCAGTGTGGCATTTTTTTGTGTGTCTGCCTCTGACAACAGCGATGCCATTTGCAACCTGTGCCAAAAGAAACTGAGTCGTGGGAAGTCCAACACCCACCTAGGTACAACTGCTTTGCGAAGGCACATGGTCTCACATCACAAACGCCGATGGGATGAACACATGAGTAGAAGCAGCACACAAACTCAAAGCCGCCATCCTCCTCCTGGTCCAGCATCTTCAGCCACGTCAACCACTGCTGTCCTTGCCCCCTTCTCAACCATCCGCCACTCAGTCTCTCTTACGTAGCAGTTCCTGGTCATCTGCCCACAGTCAGGTGTCTGTCAAGGACATGTTTGAGCGTAAGAAGCCAATTTCCCAAAGTCACCCCCTTGCCCGGCATCTGACAGCTGGCTTGTCTGAACTCTTAGCCCGCCAGCTTGTGGAGTCTGAGGCGTTCAAAAAATTTGTATCTATTGGGACACCGCAGTGGAAGGTACCCGGCCGAAATTTCTTTTCACAAAAGGCAATCCTCAACCTGTACTCGATTGTGCGAAAGGAAGTAATGGCATGTCTGGCACACAGCGTTGGGGCAAGGGTCCATCTGACTACTGATAGCTGGTCTGCAAAGCATGGTCAGGGCAGGTATATCACCTACACTGCGCATTGGGTAAACCTGCTGACGGCTGACAAGCATGGAATGCGTGGCTATGCAGAGGAGTTGGTGACACCGCCACGACTTGCAGGCAGGCCTGCTGCTACTTCCTCTACTCCATCCTCTTCCATAACCTCTTCGTCGGCTGAGTCCTCTTCTGCTGCTGCGTCTTGCTCCACATCAACGGCACCCCCCCAGCTCCCCAGGTACTATTCAACATCCCGGATACGGCAGTGTCACGCCGTCTTGGGGTTGACTTGCCTGAAAGCAGAGAGTCCACCGCACCAGCACTCCTGTCCGCCCTGAACGCACAGGTGGATCAGTGGCTGACTCCGCACCAACTGGAGATTGGCAAAGTTGTTTCTGACAATGGAAGTAATTTGGTGGCGGCATTGAAATTGGGCAAGTTGACACATGTGCCGTGCATGGCACATGTGTGTAATCTGATTGTACAACGCTTTGTGCATAAGTACCCAGGCTTACAGGACGTCCTGAAGTAGGCCAGGAAGGTATGTGGCCATTTCAGGTGTTCCTACATGGCCATGGCGCACTTGTCAGATATCCAGCGGCGAAACAACCTGCCAGTGAGGCGTTTGATTTGCGACAGCCCGACACATTGGAATTCAACACTCCTAATGTTTGACTGCCTGCTACAACACGAAAAAGCTGTTAACGAGTATTTGTATGACCGGGTGCTAGGACAGCCTCTGGGGAGCTGGGGATTTTTTGCAACGTTACTGGACGCTCATGCGCACCGAAGGCACCATCAGCGACATCATACCATTTGTTTTCTTCCTGGAGAGTGCCCTGCGAAGAGTGCTGGATCAGGCCGTAGATGAGCGTGAAGAGGAAGAGTTGTGGTCTCCATCACCACCAGAAACAGCCTTTTCAGCATAGCTTGCTGGACCAGCGGCAACGCAGGAAGAGGATTGTGAGGAAGAGGAGTCAGAGGAGGAATGTGGCTTTGAGAAAGAGGAGGAAGACCAAGCACAACAGGCATCCCAGGGTGCTCGTTGTTGTCACCTATCTGGTACCCGTGGTGTTGTACGTGGCTGGGAGGAAGAAGATACCTTCAGTGAGATCACTGAGGACGAGGAACGGGACATGATTAGCTCGGCATCCAACCTTGTGCAAATGGGGTCTTTCATGCTGTCGTGCCTGTTGAGGGACCCTCGTATAAAAAAGCTGAAGGAGAACGACTTGTACTGGGTGTCCACGCTACTAGACCCCCAGTATAAGCATAAAGTTACTGAAATGTTACCGAATTCCCGCAAGTCGGAAAGGATGGAGCAGGGTGATGTCACAGCACAACGGGAATCTAACAGGGGAAGAGATGAAAGTAATCCTCCTCCTCCCACGACCACGCCGGCAAGGACAGGACGCTTTCCAGACGTATTGTTGATGGAGGACCTGCGGACCTTTTTAACTCCTATGCATCGCCACAGCCCTTCGGGATCCAGCCTCAGAGAAAGACTCAACCGACAGGTAGCAGACTACCTCGCATTAACTGCGGATCTCGACACTCTGAGGAGCGATGGACCCCTTGACTACTGGGTGTGCAGGCTTGACCTGTGGCCTGAGCTATCCCAATTTGCAATCGAACTTCTGGCCTGCCCCGCTTCAAGTGTCCTGTCAGAAAGGACCTTCAGTGCAGCAGGAGGTATTGTCACTGAGAAGAGAAGTCGCCTAGGTCAAAAAAGTCTTGATTATCTCACCTTTATTAAAATTAATGAGGGATGGATCCCGAAGGGACTGACATTGTGCAATACATTAGAGTAAAAAAGGCCTGATGAGATAAGCTGCCTTGGGCTACAAATGGTACACAGGCTGCTGTATTTTATCTTCGAATGCCGGATGACTCGCGTGACTTATCTGCCAACAACTAGGGTTCAAGCCGCAATGTTTTAGGGTACTTTCTAACTGTCAAACAAACATCAATTTTTCTGGCCGCTGCTACAGCAGCGGCTGCAACAATACCTAATTTTTCAGGCATTTGTACATGCCTAATTTTTCTGGCCTCTGGTGCTGCACTGTGGCTAAAACCCAAACCAAAAAAAAAGGCACATAACAGTGATTAAACTGTTAAGAATAGTACTACTTAACACACCACTCATATCTGGTGGCACAGTAGATTGCACGCGCAGTGCCTCAAATTTGAAGTAGGAGGACCGACCAAGCATCTTTTTCCATCTCCCGGTTCCTAAAAATTATCTCTGGGTTCCTAAAAACGATGCCATACCTGTACTCGATTGTGCAAAAGGAAGTCATGGCATATGGGGTCTTTCATGCTGTCGTGCCTGTTGAGGGTTGGGGACCCTTGTATAAAAAGGCTGAAGGAGAACAACCTGTACTGGGTGTCTATCCAAGCATCTTTTTCCATCTCCCGGTTCCTAAAAATAATCTCCGGGTTCCTAAAATCGATGCCATACCTGTACTCGATTGTGCAAAAAGAAGTCATGGCATATGGGGTCTTTCATGCTGTCGTGCCTGTTGAGGGTCGGGGACCCTTGTATAAAAAGGCTGAAGGAGAACGACCTGTACTGGGTGTCCAAGCAACTTTTTCCATCTCCCGGTTCCTAAAAATGATCTCCGGGTTCCTAAAATTGATGCCATACCTGTACTCGATTGTGCAAAAGGAAGTCATGGCATATGGGGTCTTTCATGCTGTCGTGCCTGTTGAGGGTCAGGGACCCTCGTATAAAAAGGCTGAAGGAGAACGACCTGTACTGGGTGTCCAAACATCTTTTTCCATCTCCTGGATGTAGCAGTACTCCACTAGGGGGTCTCCCTTCCTCTGTCCAAACCCAGGGGTGGCCACCGGATAGTGGGACCAGAGATATAGTTGCTGAGACCGGGGTCAAGCCAGTGGCTGTATCTCCCCCAGCTGGGCTGGTCTCAGTGGACTCCCAGTCAGGTAGCGTCCTCTCTGCCCTGCAGCTCTTTCTTGGCAGGTATCGTCCCCTCTGCCTGTCTGCTTCTAGGCAGGAAGAAATCCCCCTGCCAGGCTGCTTCTTGGCAGGAATAGATCCCTCTGCCTCCAAATAGTGGGACCAGAGATATAGTTGCTGAGATCGGGGTCAAGCCAGCGGCTGTATCTGCCCCAGCTGGGCTGGTCTCAGTGGACTCCCAGTCAGGTAGCGTCCTCTCTGCCCTGCAGCTCTTTCTTGGCAGGTATCGTCCCCGCTGCCTGTCTGCTTCTAGGCAGGAAGAAATCCCCCTGCCAGGCTGCTTCTTGGCAGGAATAGATCCCTCTGCCTCCAAATAGTGGGACCAGGGCTATCGTGGCTGAGACCGGGGTCAAGCCAGCAGCTGTATCTCCCCCAGCTGGGCTGGTCTCAGTGGACTCCCAGTCAGGTAGCATCCTCTCTGCCCTGCAGCTCTTTCTTGGCAGGTATCGTCCCCTCTGCCTGTCTGCTTCTAGGCAGGAATAAATCCCCCTGCCAGGCTGCTTCTTGTCAGGAATAGATCCCTCTGCCTCCAAATAGTGGGACCAGGGCTATCGTGGCTGAGACAGGGGTCAAGCCAGCGGCTGTATCTCCCCCAGCTGGGCTGGTCTCAGTGGGCTTCCAGGCAGGTAGCGTCCCCTCTGCCTGTCTGCTTCTAGGCAGGAATAGATCCCTCTGCCTCACTGCACACTTCCAGCAGGTAGCGTGCCCTCTGGTTTCTTATAGGCAGGAATAGATCCCTCTGCCTTGCTGCTCCTTTCAGGCAGGCCAGCTCTTTGCATACAGGCCCACAGACTCTGTAACAGATCTCTCTTGCAGGGAGAGGTGCAGCCAGAATGCAGGGTCAGAACCTCTGCAACTGGTATACCTGAAAGAATCAGACAGGACTACCTGTTCCAGAAGGAACTACTACTATTGCTTTATTTCACTCAGGACTAGCTTTTACAAACACACCAGTAAGCTTATGGTGACACACACTCCTTAAAATCGTATCTATCAAATGTATATTGCATCTATTGATCTATGTAATTCATATCTATCAAATGTATATTGCATCTATTGATCTATGTAATTTGTATCTATCAAATGTATATTGCATCTTTTGATCTATGTAATGTGTATCTATCAAATGTATATTGCATCTTTTGATCTATGTAATTCGTACCCGGCCACAATTTCTTTGCACAAAAGGCAATCCCGGACCCCAACCTGTACTCGATTGTGCAAAAGGAAGTAACCTTACCATGGGTCACAGACCGCACATCTTTGTAATTCTCTGTCTGGGAAATTATATATTTATCAAATTATTTATTTATCTATCAAATCTATCTAACTATCAATCGTATCTATCAAAAGTATATTGCATCTTTTGATCTATGTAATTCGTATCTATCAAATGTATATTGCATCTTTTGATCTATGTTATTCATATCTATCAAATGTATATTGCATCTTTTGATCCATGTAATTCGTATCTATCAAATGTATATTGCATCTTTTGATCTATGTAATTCGTATCTATCAAATGTATATTGCATCTATTGATCTATGTAATTTGTATCTATCAAATGTATATTGCATCTTTTGATCCATGTAATTCGTATCTATCAAATGTATATTGCATCTTTTGATCTATGTAATTCGTATCTATCAAATGTATATTGCATCTATTGATCTATGTAATCTATGTATCTATCTATCAAATCTATCTATCTTGTGGTTGTGCAAATGGACTGTTTGAGGTGCGTTACACGGGGAGTTTGGTCTGTCACTGTCAAGCGGGCATAACCCTTACACTACCTGATCGATACAACATCATACCTGATGTTTTAAAGCACGTTATTCCAAACAATTTAGGAATGTTAGGTGATTTAGGCCCTTTATGGCTTAAAACCAGACTCTGCATCAACTATGTAATTTTCCGTGGGAGTTTTGCCATGGATCCCCCTCCGGCATGCCACAGTCCAGGTGTTAGTCCCCTTGAAACAACTTTTCCATCACTACTGTGGCCAGAAAGAGTCCCTGTGGGTTTTAAAGTTTGCCTGCCTATTGAAGTCAATGGCGGTTCGCCCGGTTCGACAGTTCGCGAACAGTTGCAGAAGTTCGAGTCTGCCGTTCGCGAACCGAAATTTTTAGGTTCGCGACATCACTAACAATGACCCCCCCACCAGGGGACGAATGCCCAAAAATGTCCCCAAACATTTCCAGGGGCAGACTGCAAAACCACTCGGGAAAAGAGCTACAGTCCTCCCGTTGCCCGTCGGATTTATTTTGCTTCACCTCAAAAAGATTTTGACTCTAGAGTCATACTATACCACATCTGACAAAGCCAAACCACCCATAACTTTCATATTTCCACTCGCCAGTTCCGAAATATGAAATGCCCCAAAAAACACCAAAACAAAAGCCAACCGAAACAAACACACTTCAAAATCCGAGAAACAAACTACTGAAAGAACTTCATAAATCCTCACCAACAGTGAAAAGGTAATTGGCCGTCTACTATCAGGAGCCCATCCCCCCTTTCTTTTTTAAACCCTACAAGGACAAACCTCCACGTCCGCATGCGGCACCAGTTCCCGAAACCGCTGCCACTGGAAATGAGATAATGAATTTGCTATAGAATTACACACACCAGGAATGTGTCTAGCCCTAATGCACACGTTCATCTTCAAACATTTTAAGACCAACCATCTCAACAATCTTAAAGGGACAGTCTAGGCCAAAATAAACTTTCATGATTCAGATAGAACATGTAATTTTAAACAATTTTCCAATTTACTTTTATCACCAATTTTGCTTTGTTCTCTTGGTATTCTTAGTTGAAAGCTTAACCTAGCAGGTTCATATGCTAATTTCTTAGACCTTGAAGCCCACCTCTTTCAGATTGCATTTTAACAGTTTTTCACCACTAGAGGGTGTTAGTTCACGTATTTCATATAGATAACACTGTGCTCGTGCACGAGAAGTTATCTGGGAGCAGGCACTGATTGGCTAGACTGCAAGTCTGTCAAAAGAACTGAAAAAAGGGGCAGTTTGCAGAGGCTTAGATACAAGATAATCACAGAGGTTAAAAGTATATTATTATAACTGTGTTGATTATGCAAAACTGGGAAATGGGTAATAAAGGGATTATCTATCTTTTAAAACAATAAAAATTCTGGTGTAGACTGTCCCTTTAACACAGGAGGTGAGGATGCAGACAAGGTATTTAACGCATACACCACCCCCATATGTTGTCCAAATAAAAAAAACACGACTGATTGACTAAATCATCCTCCCATACAAACAGAGCCACCACAATCGGAAACAATGCCAAGAAAACCATTTTTTTTTTTACCAACCCAGATGAGGACCAATCATCCGGCCATGCAGCAGCACACCAATGACCCTAAAAATAGGCCCCAAAACCAAGCCCTCCAGCAGCGCCAGTCACTAAACCCAATTCCTCATTATAAACTTTAACCTTTTGAATCAAGGCCGAGTCATTAAAATCCAACAATAACCGTTTCCAAACTCTTAAGTCATCCTTGAGTTCCCTGGAAAGTTGCGAAAAAATGGTGCGGCTGCACTACCTCCGCGGTAGCCAAGGACAACCTCCTACAGAAAACTCTCCCAATAAGAATAATTCTGCAGGCAAAGTTTAACTTGCCCAGCAGAGACTGAAGCTCCCTTAGAGTCACTTTTTTAGATACCAGGGTCCGCTCAATGACAGTCACTAAATCAGAAACCTTATCACTGGGAAGCCGACATTCCATATTGACAGAGTCAATGGCAATGCCCAAAAAACTGAGGGACGTCACTGGGCCCTCTGGTTTTTCAATAGCAATGGGAACACCAAACTCCTCTGCCACCTGGTAACAAACATCCCTCAGGATTCGACACATCTCAACCCAGCCGGACCCACAAAAAGGAAATCGGCAAGGTAGTGCACCACTGACGTGAGGCCCAACCATTCCCGCACAACCCATTCAAGGAAAGTGCTAAAACACTCAAATAGTGAGCACGAGATGGAACACCCAATCGACAAAGGTCATGTAGTAGGAACCCTCCACGTAACAACGTAGCAAGTGATGCGATGTTGGGTGAGCTGGCAACAACCGAAAAGCTCACAATATCACTTAAAGGAACTGAAACAAAAAGGTGTTACTATAAAAGCACTCCATTGAGACCCTTACATGTTTATTGAAATTGGGGTATTGTCATCATGGAAAATATTTAAACATAAAACTTTATTGGAAAATGATTTAAAAAATGGGTAAGTTAAAACTAAAATGCTAGCAGCAATGAACCCCGGTTATATACCGGATGTAATAATAAAGGTCACAGTATGAACCGTAACTGAACCAGTGATTAAATATAAGCAATTTTCTCAATGAGTATTGGAGTCCACTTATGAATATTATAACGACCAACTGACGGAGTACTAATGTTACTATCAGTCAATTAATATGATAGTTAGTATATGCGTTATTACTACCAAATCGGAGCACTAGTTGTAAACCTATGTGAGCTAGGTGGATTATAGTAGCTGTGGGTTAAATATATTAGCAATAATTAAATGATCAGAATCCTGATAATCACCCAATGGATGACCCTTATTATATTCCACTTGCAATATCATTTAGGCTGTACCGCTATACAACAATATTATCTGTAGTTAACAAGGTTTAAAGGGTATAGTTACAAGAATTACTTGATATTATCACTATTCTAAGATCACTAATATATGGTCAATATTAAATGGCTGCGATCATAAGGTCACACGCATCCACCAGCTATATCCATATAGTTAGAACAGTGAATAGTTCTGCTTATTATATACTTGTAGCCATTTAAATTGAACAGGCTAGGAGTAATAGGCATGTGCCTGATATTATGATACACTGTTACCAACTATTGCCATATTAAAGTATCACTAGGGAAAGCGTATTAGTTTCTAGTCGGTATAGGCAGCTGTAAGATTTGAGTAGATTATATATATATATATATATATATATTTATATTTACATAAGTGTTCTATAGTGAAGATCTTAGGTCATCCTATTAGTAATATTCATTATTATCACACTAGGTATCTGTAAGGCTAGTACGCCATGCAACACTATTATCTGTGATTAGTGAGTATTAACTAATACAGGAACGCCACAAAGATAGCATCTCAAGTTGCTAAATAATCTCAGGAATATACTCAGCGTTACATAAACTAGCTCACTCCCCTCCTTTGACATGTTTTGCCTGAATTCCAGCTTTATCCCGTCATTCCCGTCTAAGAACCGTGCAGGCCAAAAGAATCCATTTCTAGGCCGTCACCCTCCTCTGCTGCCATGGATGGGCCAGGCCGATCCCCTGGCCATACTTGTGACTCTCTATATTCTGGAAAAGAAAAACTGGTGTGTGAGGTACCCTCCCTGCAATCCTCAACCTCACCTGAAGAGCCAGGAACCCCAGCAGGGTTGTGGAAACTCACCAGCCTACCTACCGAAGAGGCTCTACCAGGGACCCCCTTGAATCTACCCCTAGACCCTCTCTGAGCCCCAGGGGAAGGAGTAACAAATTCATCCCCAGAAGAATCTAAACACAGGGCCATATCCCCAGAGCCAAACTCAAATTCCTCCTCTTCATCTATACCATATCCCTCATCCACTAAAACTCTACTAGATTAGGACCCAACTACCTCCAACTGACCTAGATCCAGGTTCACCTCCTCATTGCCCCTAACCACAGGAAGGCCTCCAACCTCAACTCTCACCCCAATTCCCTGCTCCATACCCCATGTTTGTTCATCCTCTCTACCGCTATCCTCTACTATCAATCCAAACTCCTCCAGCGGCCCAACCGGACCATCTCCCACATGGCTCCTCTGAGGCTGATCCCTCCTTATATCAGGTCCACTTAGGCCGGGTGCTACCACACCGCTCCTCTCCTTACCCCTGGTGGCCTGCCTATTTGTGGCATCCAGCTTCAGATCACCGCCACTCACTGCCTCAGCTTCGACCTCCACTGGCAGGCCCACGTGATCCTACAGCCCAGCAGTGTTGCATCCGACGTTACCACTCCATTTGCATTCTTGTGAGCAGCAGAGCGCTTGTGTAAGGAAGTGGGAACAAATGGATAGCAACTTCTTGCAATTCTAGCTCGAAATTGTTTACGAGCAATAAATACTTAGGCACCATACTGGGCTGGGCTGGAATAAAGAAATAAGAGGAAAAGAATTAGACCAAAAAGTGAAAGATTAAAAAGCTTTGAAAAGCTGCGTTCTTAAAAATAACTCTCTCCCTTCCCCCACTGGAAGTGTAATTTTTTCTGCTGAATCTTGTTTGCATAGGTTTTCTCTGTCCATTGCTGCAGTATTGACATTTTCAGTATAGGTCGAATTTTCCAACAGCAAAAGCAGCTGTTTCAAATGATAAAATAAAGGTAGCATAGCTTCTACAGCGATTTATTTGCTGTCCCATGCTGTTGGGATTAGTATATCAGCTGTCTAGATGGCTTGAAAGCAATCATGTTTGCAGTTTTTCCTGAAAGGTTACATGAAATTTCACAGTTGGAGTTCAAACATCACAAGGTTAGAAATTTAAAGGGGCAAAAATCCATGTTGCGGTAATTAAAAAGTTTCTTCATTGCTTTAAAGGGACTGTCTACACCAGAATTTTTATTGTTTAAAAAGATGGATTATCCATTTATTTCCCATTCCCCAGTTTTGCATAACCAACAGTTATATTAATATTTGTTTTACCTCTGTGATTACCTTAGTATCTATACCTCTGCAGACTGCCCCCTTATCTCAGTGCTTTTGACAGACATGCAGGTTAGCCAATAAGTGCAGACTCCTAAATAATTCCACGTGAGTGAGCACAATGTTATCGATATGAATCAGTTTGAGCCTGTCTAGGTTTTAGCTTTTCAGAAATAAAAGTAAAGAATAAAGGTTTAGGGTTTAATGAGCACTCTTCCCTAGTAAGGAATTAACAAATAACTTAATAATTAAATGTAAAAATGAGGAAACAATCTCTATATAATAAATGAAACCCCACCAACCAAAGTAATAATCAAGTGAGATAAAAAGCGCATGCATTCACCCCAGTTTCCTGGCCGATAGCTGCAGTCAGGTGCCAGGACTGAAAAAACATGTAATGTCACTAATAGAATACACAAACTAGTTTCGGCCCAAGCAGCGGCCTTTTACAATGTGAATAGTAACCACAAACGTTATTTTTTAATTCCGTACTACTTAGACTAGGAAAGAGTGCTCATTAAACCCTAAACCTTTATTGTTTACTAATATTGTTAAATCCTTCTTTTAGGGGTAGCCCCGGACTGTTACGTTTAGCTCAGTCCTTTTTCCAGGGTCACTGGGTCCTAGTGCCAGTACAATTTTCATATTATTGTAGCTTTTCAAAAATACCAACAAGGGAACAAAGCAAATTTAATGATAAAAGTCAATTGGAAAGTTGTTTAAAATTCCATGCCCTATCTGAATCATGAAAGTTTAATTTTGGCTAGACTGTCCCTTTAAATAATAGTAAAAAAAAGTCAATTATTTTGATTATAATGTAAAGGAGTACAGAATTAACTAATATATGTTCCTGACATGTGTAAGGCAGCAATGACAGGTTTTGCTTGCCCTGAACACACATGGGTAATATAAAGGGTTAAATCGCAGCTGCACAGCACAATGGTGCAAATTTATTACGCACCAGTGACTTAACCCTATGATTATCCACGTGTGTTTGTGGCAAGTAAGAGTAAAACTATTACTGGGCGTCAGTGTGGCTGCCCGAAACATTCTGGCTCCTAACATTTTGGGCTGGCTCCTAGATTTTGAACAAATTTGTAAAGCCTTGGTCTAGTGTGGCATAAGAATAAAGTAAGGGATAGAAACAGGAGAAGGGTTATAGAGAAAAGGGGAAGTTAGTGATTGTGAGATAAGAGAGAAATCATTATAGGGATGGCCAGATGCATAGAAGGGAGGCAATAAAGTTATCACATGAATGACAGGAAATATGCTACTAATAACAGAACATGCTTGTGAAATGTCAGCCTTCCCTCTTTTGTAAGAGGCAGTTTTATTAATCATTAACTGATAACTAACAAGAGACTCCATAGATAGGCAGAATTGTAGAGATTTTTGTGTAGTGTCTTTTAACCCTGTGCATGTACAGGAGAGGTAGCGCACTAAGTACCCGGAGACTTGAAGTATAAAAATACAAAATTTTATTCCACAGCGGTTAAAACCAAAACAATCAGCACATCAAAGTAAGTACAGGTTGAAAGAGTGCTCAGTGATCAAGTGCACATGCGCAGGAAACGCTTCTACGTGTGACTCTGTCTTTCAACCTGTACTTACTTTGATGTGCTGATCGTTTTGGTTTAAACCGCTGTGGAATAAAATTTTGTATTTTTATACTTCAAGTCTCCGGGTACTTAGTGCGCTACCTCACCTGTTCATGTACACACTGCGCACACACACACACTCTGCGCACGCACACGCGCCCACACTGCACACATACATCCATACATTAAATACACTGCACACATACACACATATCCACGCATTACACTGCACACATAGTAATTAAATGCCATATCCTCCTGGCTTGCTGTATTATAACTTAACAGTCATAGAACTGACTGAACCAAAACTTGTATAATCTTATAACTTGTAATAAATAATTACAAGACAGAGTGTGGGAAAAGACCCATGGGTCACGTTTATTGTGATAAAGAGAATCGGCTGAAAGCAAAAAAGGCAAACATACACCAGGTGGCGGCAATTTAGCTAGGAGAGTAAGTACCCCCTGCTAAGAAGATGGGTCGCACCCGTGAATGCCGACACAAACGGAGCTTAGCTACACGCAGAAGGGCTTAGGGAGTTCTCGGCAATGTCAAAATGGGGGAGGGACACCAGGCTTGCGCCTGCGGCCACTACCCTCCCCCTGGGGCAGCCGTCACTCAACCTTTGGTAGCAAACTGGGGCGCGGGCCAACCACCACAAGAGAAAGCCAAACAGGCACAGCTCTTGCCGCCACCCTCATAGATGTAACAAAATAGCATGCCTCAAATTACATAGGAACAGGTCAATGCCCCTCTTAGTGAGGTGCACCCCTTCCTTCCTGTAGAGGCTCCTCTCAGCCATTGTGATGTTCCCATGTTGCACAACAAAACCTACTATCCGAGACAAGAAAATTCTCACTTCCCTGTTCAGTTTCGTATGGACCTGAAAGGCCGCCCTGTGGGACTGCATATGGCGCCACTCTATTCTAGGGATGATGTTGGACCATACTATCCTAGCATTGGGGATCCAAGTATGGAAAGTGCCCAGGTCTGACATAATTACCACACTGAGTTGTTTGCACGGCAGGAGCCCCATATCATTTGCATGAATAATCAGAACATTTTTCTCCCACCGGTGCACAGCAACCCAGGCGGACCGGACCAAGTCAACCCCCTGTGGCCCAACCATCTAACAGTAGTCCTAGAGGAAAGAAATCCCAACTGGCGTCCATCTGGTCTCACGATCGCTCTCAGTTCTGCCCAATGGATGTAG
>NC_069505.1:421637244-421704744 GCF_027579735.1 Bombina bombina
GATGTCATTAGACCACACCCCTTCTCATTACAGAGATGCACATCACCTAATATGCTTAATTGGTAGTAGGCTTTCGAGCCTTTACAGCTTGGAGTAAGACCACATGCATAAAGAGGATGATGTGGTCAAAATACTCATTTGCCTAATAATTCTGCACACAGTGTATATATATACATATATATATATATATATATATATATATATATATATATATATATATATATATATATATACACACTCACTGGCCACTTTATTAGGTACACCTGTTCAATTGCTTGGTAAAACAAATTGCTAATCACTTGGCAGCAACTAAATGCATCTTGGCATCTAGACGTGGTGAAGACGACTTGCTAAAGTTCAAATCGAGCATCAGAATGGGGATGAAAGAGGATTTAAAGTGACTTTGAACATGGCATGGTTTTTGGTGCCAGACGGGCTGGTCTGAGTATTTAAAAAATGGCTGATTTTCACGCACAACCTCTAGGGTTTACAAAGAATGGTCTTAAAAAGAGAAAATATCCAGGGAGCAGCAGTTGTGTGGACGACAATGTCAAGTACTAGTATGATGTACCTAATAAAGTGGCAGGTGAGTGTGTGTGTGTGTATATATATATATATATATATATATATACATATACACACACACATACATACAATATATATATATACACACATGAACACACATATATTTATTTATTTATATAAATATATATAATACAAAGAACAGGCTTCCACTCACTGGTCTTACATAAATGGTGCCTTTACTGTGACGCTTCCGGAAGCACACACATACATTATATATATGTATACACACACATTATTTATATATATACACATACATACGTGTGTGTGTATGTATGTATTTATATATATATATATATATATATACGCACACACATATACATATATATTTATACACACGCTTATGTACACATTGTATTTTTTATATATATATATATATATATATATATATATATATATATATATATATATATATATATATATAAGTATCTACAATCAAGGACTGCACTCACTAGATTCAGATAAATTATAAATGATTTAATAGGTGGTGATGTTTCTGGGTTTCACAGAACCCTTCCTCAGACCCAACACAGTGCAAATGAATCATGGTGACTTTAAATACAATAAGCCTCCCATCTCACAATACAAAATATTGTGCCAAAAAAACTGTAACCATGGCAACCAGGTGGTTGCCTGGAAACCATTATACACAAAGATATATAATATAATAAATAAAGCACAACATAAGTGACCTATATTCATCACAGCAGTTATTTCTAAAATAAAAAATTAAAATCCAATAGTGAAATAAGTATGTTAAATCTTGCACAATATCATTCCTTCTAGTTCAGACTCGAAGTTACCTAGCAAGTCCTATCTTGCATCAGTGTTTATATTTGTAATGTTCAATCAGGTATAATGAGGCATAATAAGTCATCTCTCTCAATTGTGATGGCAATTAAACAACTTAAAACCACCCCAGATCCATTCAGTAGTGTACCACACAGGACAAAGTATATGTCATTCAGTGTATATATGATTTAGTGTATATATAATATAATAATATTCCTTTGTGGACCTCATTTATCATAAAACCGTTAGCATTTATGATATACTGTTAGCCAAACATACCTAAATATGCATAGGGATTTAACAAGTATCACAGATCGTGTAGTATATACAAAGCACAACTATTCATCAGAGTGTGTAGGAACTAGAGTGTAAAAAGCTAGCTTAAGTGTCAATATAGTCACTTGCTTAGTGAGATCCTAATCGTTCAGTCAGATGTAGAACTCGGAGCAGTTACCGATCTGTAAACAATACCTTCAGTCATTTAGGCGCAATTACGGAGCAAGCCAGTCAGCGGCTCAGTTGGAAACCGCATGGCTAATTAGCATATTCAGAATGCGTGTGTCATACCCCAAGCGGCTTGTAATGCTTACAGAGGCGGAGCTGCTCAGAAATATATGCAGTACTAAATGTTTCTTATTAGCGTGTGTAGAGGGCAGCAACAGAATATCAGGGTTACATGTGCATTTACAGAGTGTTACAATCTAGGCTCATAAAGTATTTAACAATTATCCTGATCTAGATAAACTTGGGTTTATGTGTGGCTATAGGTTTATTTAATGCATGGCTATAGGTATATTTAATACAGCAAGCAATGAGTGGATATATGTCCCACTGTGTTTCACTCCTGTGAATATTATTATGTAGGGGGACAGTAACAAATCGGATATTTATGTAACATTATAAAGTACACTACACATTTGTTACTATAGTGAGGGGAAGTGGAGACAGCCTAAAAAACAAAATTTATGCTTACCTGATAAATTTCTTTCTTTTGCAATGTACCGAGTCCACGGATTCATCCTAACTTGTGGGATATTGTCCTTCCTGACAGGAAGTAGCAAAGAGAGCACCACAGCAGAGCTGTCTATATAGCTCCCCACTTAACTCCACCCCCCAGTCATTCGACCTAAAGGCCAAGGAAGAAAAGGAGAAACTATAAGGTGCAGAGGTGACTGAAGTTTACATAAAAAATACTATCTGTCTTGAATAGACAGGGCGGGCCGTGGACTCGGTACATTGCAAAAGAAAGAAATTTATCAGGTAAGCATAAATTCGGTTTTCTTTTGCAAGATGTACCGAGTCCACGGATTCATCCTAACTTGTGGGATACCAATACCAAAGCTTTAGGAACGGATGAAGGGAGGGACAAGACAGGAACCTAAACAGAAGGCACCACTGCTTGCAAAACCTTTCTCCCAAAAATAGCCTCCGAAGAAGCAAAAGTATCAAATTTGGAAAAGGTATGAAGCGAAGACCAAGTCGCAGCCTTACAAATCTGTTCAACAGAAGCATCATTTTTAAAAGCCCATTTGGAAGCCACCGCTCTAGTGGAGTGAGCTGTAATTCTTTCAGGAGGCTGCTGTCCAGCAGTCTTATAAGCCAAACGGATAATGCTTTTCAGCCAAAAGGAAAGAGAGGTAGCCGTAGCCTTATGAACTCTACGCTTTCCAGCATAGGCAACAAACAAAGAAGATGATTGGCGAAAATCTTGGTTGCCTGCAAATAAAACTTCAAGGCACAAACCACGTCCAAGTTGTGCAACAGACGGTCCTTCTTAGAAGAAGGATTAGGGAACAGAGAGAAGGAACAACAATTTCCTGATGCTATTCCTGTTAGAAACAACCCTTAGGAGGAACCCCGGTTATGGTACGCAAAACCACCTTATCAGCATGGAAAACAAGATAAGGCGAGTCACATTGTAATGCAGATAGTTCAGAAACTCTTTGAGCTGAAGAGAAAGCAACTAGAAATAGAACTTTCCAAGATAGAAGCTTAATATCTATGGAATGCATGGGTTCAAACAGAACCCCCTGAAGAACTTTAAGAACTAAATTGAGACTCCATGGCGGAGCAACAGGTTTAAACAAAGGCTTAATTCTAACTAAAGCCTGACAAAAAGTCTGAATATCTGGGACATCTGCCAGACTCTTGTGCAACAGGAACTAGCAGACAATCCTTTCTCCAATCCTTCTTGGAGAAAAGACAAAATCCTAGGAATCCTGATCTTACTCCATGAGTAGCCTTTGGATTCACACCAAAAAAGATATTTACGCAATATCTTATGATAGATCTTCCTGGTGACAGGCTTTCGAGCCTGAATCAAGGTATCTATGACCGACTCAGAGAAACCCCGCTTTGATAAAATCAAGCGTTCAATCTCCAAGCAGTCAGTTGCAGAGAAATTAGATTTGGATGCTTGAATGGACCTTGAATCAAAAGGTCCGTCTCAGTGGCAGAGATGACATGTCCACCAGGTCTGTATACCAAGTCCTGCGTGGCCATGCAGGCACTATCAAAATCACCGAAGCTCTCTCCTGTTTGATTCTGGCAATCAGACACGGAAGGAGAGGGAATGGTGGAAACACATAAGCCAGGTTGAACGACCAGGGTACTGATAGAGCATCTATTAGTACTGCCTGAGGATCCCTTGACCTGGATCCATAACAAGGAAGTTGGGCGTTCTGACGAGACGCTATCAGATCCAATTCTGGTGTGCACCATAGCTGAACCAGTTGAGCAAACACCTCCGGATGGAGCTCCCACTCCCCCGGATGAAAAGTCTGACGACTTAGAAAATCTGCCTCCCAGTTCTCCACCCCTGGGATATAGATCGCTGATAGATGGCAAGAGTGAGTCTCTGCCCATCGGATTATCCTGGAAACTTCTATCATCGCCAAGGAACTCCTTGTTCCCCCCTGATGATTGATATAAGCTACAGTTATGATGTTGTCCGACTGAAACCTGATGAATCCGGCCGAAGCCAGCTGACGCCACGCCTGAAGAGCATTGAATATCACTCTTAATTCCAGAATATTTATCGGTAGGAGGGCCTCCTCCTGAGTCCACAAACCCTGTGCTTTCAGGGAATTCCAGACTGCACCCCAGCCCAGTAGGCTGGCGTCCGTCGTCACAATAACCCACCCTGGCCTGTGGAAACACATTCCCCTGGACAGGTGATCCTGTGACAACCACCAAAGAAGAGAGTCTCTGGTCTCTTGATCCAGATTTATCTGAGGAGAGAAATCCTCATAATCCCCATTCCACTGTTTGAGCATGCATAGTTGCAGTGGTCTGAGATGCAAGCGAGCAAACAAAACTATGTCCATTGCCGCTACCATAAGTCCGATTACCTCTATACACTGAGCCACTGACGGCCGAGGAATGGAATGAAGAGCTCGGCAGGTGGTTAAAATCTTTGATTTCCTGACCTCCCTTCAGAAATATTTTCATGTCCACCGAATCTATCAGAGTTCCCAGGAATGGAACTCTTGTGAGAGGAATAAGAGAACTCTATTTCACGTTCACCTTCCACCCATGAGATCTTAGAAAGGTCAACACTAAGTCCATGTGAGACTTGGCAAGTTGGAAAGTCGACGCTTGAATTAAGATGTCATCTAGATAAGGCGCCACTGCTATACCCCTCGGCCTTAGGACCTTTGTGAAGATTCTTGGCGCCGTGGCCAACCCGAATGGAAGAGCCACAAACTGGTAATGCCTGTCCAGAAAGGCAAACCTGAGGAACTGGTGATGATCTTTGTGGATAGGAATGTGTAGATACGCATCCTTTAGATCCACGGTAGTCATATATTGACCCTCCTGGATCATTGGTAAAATAGTCCGAATGGTCTCCATCTTGAAGGATGGAACTCTTAGGAATTGGTTTAGGATCTTGAGATCTAGAATTGGTCTGAAGGTTCCCTCTTTTTTGGGATCACAGATTGGAGTAGAAACCTTGCCCCTGTTCTGTTTTCGGAACTGGGCAGATCACTCCCATGGTAAAAAGGTCTTCTACACAGCGTAAGAATGCCTCTCTTTTTGTCTGGTTTACAGACAATTGAGAAAGATGGAACCTCCCCCTTGGAGGAGAATCTTTGAAATATAGGAGATACCCCTGGGTTACAATTTCTACGGCCCAGGAGTCCTGAACGTCTCTTGCCCAGGCCTGAGCAAAGAGAGAAAGTCTGCCCCCTACTTGATCCGGTCCCGGATTGGGGGCTACCCCTTCATGCCGTCTTAGTGGCAGCAGCAGGCTTTTTGGCCTGTTTACCCTTGTTCCAAGCCTAGTTAGGTCTCCAGGTTGGCTTGGATTGAGCAAAGTTCCCCTCTTGCTTTGCAGCAGGGGAAGAGGAAGCAGGACCACCCTTGAAGTTTCAAAAGGAACGAAAATTATTTTGTATGGTCCATGTCCATGACCCTTCCCTCCATTGATGTCTGAAATGATCTCTTTCAGTGCAGGCCCGAACACATCAGCTGACCAGGACTTAAGCCATAACGCTCTTTGCGCTAAAATTGCAAAACCTGAATTCTATGTTGCTAACTTAGCAAGATGAAAAGCGGCGTCTGTAATAAAAGAATTAGCCAACTTAAGGGCCTTAATTCTGTCCAAAATATCATCTAGTGGGGTCTCCATCTGAAGAGCCTCTTCTAGAGCCTCAAACCAAAAAGCAGCTGTAGTGGTTACAGGAACAATGCACGCTATAGGCTGAAGAAGAAAACCCTGATGAACAAAAAAGCACAACTGTCTTCAATAGGTATAGTTGTACGCTTAGCCAGAGTAGGAATAGCTCCCTCCACCTTAGGGACAGTCTGCCATGAGTCCTTTATGGTGTCAGAAATGGGGAACATTTTCTTAAAAACAGGAGGGGGAGCGAACGGAATACCTGGTCTATCCCACTCCTTAGTAACAATGTCCGAAATCCTCTTAGGAACCGGAAAAACATCAGTGTAAACTGGAACCTCTAAATATTTGTCCATTTTACACAATTTCTCTGGAACGACAATAGGGTCACAATCATCCAGAGTAGCTAAAACCTCCCTGAGCAATAAACAGAGGTGCTCTAGCTTAAATTTAAATGCCGTCATATCTGAATCTGTCTGAGGGAACATCTTTCCTGAATCAGAAATCTCTCCCTCAGACAGCAAATCCCTCATCCCTACCTCAGAACATTGTGAGGGAATATCGGGTACAGCTACTAAAGCGTCAGAAGGCTCAGCATTTGTTCTTAACCCAGAGCTACTGTGCTTCCCTTGCAACCCTGGCAGTTTAGATAAAACCTCTGTGAGGAGTCAGTATTCATAACTGAAGCCATATCTTGCAAGGTGAAAGAATTAGACGCACTAGAAGTACTTGGCGTCGCTTGTGCGGGCGTAACTGGTTGTGACACTTGGGGAGAATTAGATGGCGAAACCCTGATTTACTTCTGTCTGAGAATCAATTTATGCCAAATTCTTATAAGTCAAAATATGCTGTTTGCATTTTATAGACACATCAGTACAATTGGGACACAATTCTTAGAGGGGGTTCCACAATGGCTTCTAAAAAAATTGAACAATGAGTTTCCTCAGTGTCAGACATGTTTAACAGGCTAGTAATGAAGCAAGCAAGCTTGGACAACACTTTATTTAATGAAAAAAAAAACAATTTGCAAAAACGGTACCTGTACCTTTAAGAGAAAAAAAGGCATACACAAACTGCAAAACAGGTTAAAAATTGCTTAAAAACTTTCTGAAATGTTAACAGTACACCCACTAAGCTTTAGAAGGATTACACCACAAGTAAAGCAATACACCCCAAATTGAAAAACAAAAACAAAAAACGGATTGTAAAGTGTCTAAAACCGGTTAAACTACCCCTAAAGCACCTTGCCAATAGTGGCCCTACCTGCCCTTAGGAAGCGATAATATGGGGTTTAAAGCTTCAATTAGTCCCTCAGAAGACTCTCAGGACCTCAGGAGAAGTTGCTTGATGCTTGTAAATGTAGGCCCCGCCCACCTCACTCGATGTTGCTGGGGCCTACACAAAACTAACAAACCCTGCTGAAAGCCAATGTGGGTAATAAACAACCCCAAAAAAGCCTCAAGCAAATGTCCCATAAAACAGAAACGTACTCCCAGACACAAAAACGTTTGTCCCCAAATTCACATAAACTGAGTGCCCACAAAAAAAATAACCCCTTTATGCAAGCTAGTAAAAACCTCTGATAACACTAGGATTACTGCTTCCCCTCTCCCTAATGGGGACACTGTCAGCCTTTCTGAGGTTAACACAGTCTCTGCAGAAAATATGACTGAACATACCTCATTGCTGTTATGCAAGAAAACTGTTCTTCACACTGAAGTTTTCCTGTACTCCTCAGCTTCTGTGGGAACAGCAGTGGACCTTAGTTACAAATGCTAAGATCATCACCCTCCAGGAAGAAATCTTCATCTATGTCCTGCCTGAGAGTAAATAGTACAACACCGGTACCATTTAAAAATAACAAACACTTGATTGAAGATAAAATAAAACTAACAGTTTAACACATCTTCTCTTTACCCTTCCTGATTAGAGCCAGCAAAGAGAATGACTGGGGGGTGGAGTGAAGGGGGGAGCTATACAGGGAGTGCAGAATTATTAGGCAAATGAGTATTTTGACTACATCATCCTCTTTATGCATGTTGTCTTACTCCAAGCTGTATAGGCTCGAAAGCCTACTACCAATTAAGCATATTAGGTGATGTACATCTCTGTAATGAGAAGGGGTGTGGTCTAATGACATCAACACCCTATATAAGGTGTGCATAATTATTAGGCAACTTCCTTTCCTTTGGCAAAATGGGTCAAAAGAAGGACTTGACAGGCTCAGAAAAGTCAAAAATAGTGAGATATCTTGCAGAGGGATGCAGCACTCTTAAAATTGCAAAGCTTCTGAAGCGTGATCATCGAACAATCAAGCGTTTCATTCAAAATAGTCAAAAGGGTCGCAAGAAGCGTGGGTGGAAAAAACCCAAGGTGCAAAATAACTGCCCATGAACTGAGAAAAGTCAAGCGTTGCAGCTGCCCAGATGCCACTTGCCACCAGTTTGGCCATATTTCAGAGCTGCAACATCACTGGAGTGCCCAAAGCACAAGGTGTGCAATACCTCAGAGACATGCCCAAGGTAAGAAAGGCTGAAAGACGACTACCATGAACAAGGACACACAAGCTGAAACGTCAAGACTGGGCCAAGAAATATCTCAAGACTGATTTTTCTAAGGTTTTATGGAACTGATGAATGAGAGTGAGTCTTGATGGGCCAGATGGATGGGCCCGTGGAGGATTGGTATAAGGGCAGAGAGCTCCAGTCTGACATCAGACGCCAGCAAGGTGGAGGTGGAGTACTGGTTTCGGCTGGGTATCATCAAAGATGAGCTTGTGGGGCCCTTTTCGGGTTGAGGATGGAGTCAAGCTCAACTCCCAGTCCTACTGCCAGTTTCTGGGAAGACACCTTCTTCAAGCAGTGGTACAGGAAGAAGTCTGCATCCTTCAAGAAAAACATGATTTTCATGCAGGACAATGCTCCATCACACGCGTCCAAGTACTCCCACAGCGTGGCTGGCAAGAAAGGGTATAAAAGAAGAAAATCTAATGACATGGCCCTCCTTGTTCACCTGATCTGAACCCCATTGAGAACCTGTGGCCCCATCATCAAATGTGAGATTTACAAGGAGGGAAAACAGTACACCTCTCTGAACAGTGTCTGGGAGGCTGTGGTTGCTGCTGCACGCAATGTTGATGGTGAACAGATCAAAACACTGACAGAATCCATGGATGGCAGGCTTTTGAGCTGTCCTTGCAAAGAAAGGTGGCTATATTGGTCACTGATTTGTTTTTGTTTTGTTTTTGAATGTCAGAAATGTATATTTGTGAATGTTGAGATGTTATATTGGTTTCACTGATAAAAATAAATAATTGAAATGGGTATATATTTGTTTTTTGTTAAGTTTCCTAATAATTATGCACAGTAATAGTCACCTGCACACACAGATATCCCCCTAAAATAGCTATAACTAAAAACAAACTAAAAACTACTTCCAAACTATTCAGCTTTGATATTAATGAGTTTTTTGGGTTCATTGAGAAACATGGTTGTTGTTCAATAATAAAATTAATCCTCAAAAATACAACTTGCCTAATAATTCTGCACTCCCTGTATAGACAGCTCTGCTGTTGTGCTCTCTTTGCAATTTCCTGTCAGGAAGGACAATATCCCACAAGTTAGGATGAATCCGTGGACTCGGTACAACTTGCAAAAGAAATATAGATCACTATAGATATATTGTAGCATATGTGGAATCTATATTGGCCAATGATATGTAGCACTCCCATTACAGAGCTGGCAGTATAACTAATCACTGTGTGGTATCACCCTACTTTATCATTTAGAACAATTAAAAATCATGTTTTTTTTTACTTTGAAAGGGATGGTCAAAAGCTTAGATTTAGATGACACATCAGCTGACCAGGACTTAAGCCATAACGCTCTTTGCGCTAAAATTGCAAAACCTGAATTCTATGTCGCTAACTTAGGAAGATGAAAAGCGGCGTCTGTAATAAAAGAATTAGCCAACTTAAGGGCCTTAATTCTGTCCAAAATATCATCTAGTGGGGTCTACATCTGAAGAGCCTCTTCTAGAGCCTCAAACCAAAAAGCAGCTGTAGTGGTTACAGGAACAATGCACGCTATAGGCTGAAGAAGAAAACCCTGATGAACAAAAAAGCACAACTGTCTTCAATAGGTATAGTTGTACGCTTAGCCAGAGTAGGAATAGCTCCCTCCACCTTAGGGGACAGTCTGCCATGAGTCCTTTATGGTGTCGAGAAATGGGAACATTTTCTTTAAAAACAGGAGGGGGAGCGAACGGAATACCTGGTCTATCCCACTCCTTAGTAACAATGTCTGAAATCCTCTTAGGGACCGGAAAAACATCAGTGTAAACTGGAACCTCTAAATATTTGTCCATTTTACACAATTTCTCTGGAACGACAATAGGGTCACAATCATCCAGAGTAGCTAAAACCTCCCTGAGCAATAAACAGAGGTGCTCTAGCTTAAATTTAAATGCCATCATATCTGAATCTGTCTGAGGGAACATCTTTCCTGAATCAGAAATCTCTCCCTCAGACAGCAAATCCTTCATCCCTACCTCAGAACATTGTGAGGGAATATCGGGTACAGCTACTAAAGCGTCAGAAGGCTCAGCATTTGTTCTTAACCCAGAGCTACTGTGCTTCCCTTGCAACCCTGGCAGTTTAGATAAAACCTCTGTGAGGGTAGTATTCATAACTGAAGCCATATCTTGCAAGGTGAAAGAATTAGACGCACTAGAAGTACTTGGCGTCGCTTGTGCGGGCGTAACTGGTTGTGACACTTGGGGAGAATTAGATGGCGAAACCTGATTTACTTCTGTCTGAGAATCATTTAATGCCAAATTCTTATAAGTCAAAATATGCTGTTTGCAATTTATAGACACATCAGTACAATTGGGACACATTCTTAGAGGGGGTTCCACAATGGCTTCTAAAAAAATTGAACAATGAGTTTCCTCAGTGTCAGACATGTTTAACAGGCTAGTAATGAAGCAAGCAAGCTTGGAAAACACTTTATTTAATGAAAAAAACACAATTTGCAAAAACGGTACTGTACCTTTAAGAGAAAAAAAGGCATACACAAACTGCAAAACAGGTTAAAATTGCTTAAAAAATTCTGAAATGTTAACAGTACACCCACTAAGCTTTAGAAGGATTACACCACAAGTAAAGCAATACACCCCCAAATTGAAAAAAAAAACAAAAAACGGATTGATAAGTGTCTAAAACCGGTTAAAAACCCCTAAAGCACCTTGCCACAGCTCTGCTATGGCCCTACCTGCCCTTAGGAAGCGATAATATGGGGTTTAAAGCTTCAATTAGTCCCTCAGAAGACTCTCAGGACCTCAGGAGAAGTTGCTTGATGCTTGTAAATGTAGGCCCCGCCCACCTCACTCGATGTTGCTGGGGCCTACACAAAACTAACAAACCCTGCCTGAAAGCCATGTGGGTTATAAACAACCCCAAAAAAGCCTCAAGCAAATGTCTCATAAAACAGAAAACGTTACTCCCAGACACAAAAACGTTTGTCCCAAATTCACATAACAAACTGAGTGCCCACAAACAAATAACCCTTTATGCAAGCTAGTAAAAACCTCTGATAACACTAGGATTACTGCTTCCCCTTCCCCTAATGGGGACACTGTCAGCCTTTCTGAGTTAACACAGTCTCTGCAGAAAATATGACTGAACATACCTCATTGCTGTATAGCAAGAAACTGTTCCTCACACTGAAGTTTTCCTGTACTCCTCAGCTTCTGTGGGAACAGCAGTGGACCTTAGTTACAAATGCTAAGATCATCATCCTCCAGGAAGAAATCTTCATCTATGTCCTGCCTGAGAGTAAATAGTACAACACCGGTACCATTTAAAAATAACAAACACTTGATTGAAGATAAAATAAAACTAACAGTTTAACACATCTTCTCTTTACCCTTCCTGATTAGAGCCAGCAAAGAGAATGACTGGGGGGTGGAGTGAAGGGGGGAGCTATATAGACAGCTCTGCTGTGGTGCTCTCTTTGCTATTTCCTGTCAGGAAGGACAATATCCCACAAGTTAGGATGAATCCGTGGACTCGGTACAACTTGCAAAAGAAATATAGCTCACTATAGATATATTGTAGCATATGTGGAATCTATATTGGCCAATGATATGTAGCACTCCCATTACAGAGCTGGCAGTATAACTAATCACTGTGTGGTATCACCCTACTTTATCATTTAGAACAATTAAAAATCATGTTTTTTTCGATTATATATACAGTGCAGCATATTGTTACCACAATGATTAACCATGTGCCTCTTCGAAGTAAGGGATATTTAGTCACAGACCTCAAAAAGAATCATTGGTCTGTCTAATCACAAGTGACAATCATGGTATAGTGTATATGATTATATTAAACAACATATGTCAAAGGCCGGGGCTATCTATCTTAATTTGCCATCATAGTGTTCAGTGCACCAGTGGTATAACAGACATACACCTGCTGTAGAAAATACTACACAATCTATCCCTATGCATATTTAGGTATGTTTGGCTAACAGTATATCATAAATGCTAACGGTTTTATGATAAATGAGGTCCACAAAGGAATATTATTATATTATATATACACTAAATCATATATACATTGAATGATATATACTTTGTCCTGTGTGGTACACTACTGAATGGATCTGGGGTGGTTTTAAGCTGTTTTAAGTTGTTCTAATTGCCATCACTATTGAGAGAGATGACTTATTATGCCTCATTATACCTGATTGAACATTACAAATATAAACACTGATGCAAGATAGGACTTGCTAGGTAACTTCGAGTCTGAACTAGAAGGAATGATTTTGTGCAAGATTTTAATATACACTTATTTCACTATTGGGTTTTAATTCTTTATTTTAGAAATAACTGCTGTGATGAATATAGGTCACTTATGTTGCACTTTATTTATTATGTATCTTTGTGTATAATGGTTTCCAGGCAACCCCCTGGTTGCTATGGTTACAGTTTTTTGCGCATTTTTTTGTATTGTGAGATGGGAGGGGCTTATTGTGTTTAAAATCACCATGATTCATTTGCACTGTGTTGGGTCTGAGGAAGGGGTCTGTGAACCCCGAAACGTCACCACCTACTAAATCATTTATAATTTATCTGAATCCAGTGAGTGCAGTCCTTGATTGTAGATACTTATTGATATATTGACTGAGCACCCTGGTCGCTGACCATATTGTATTGAGAGTGCAGATACACACGGGAGATATGAAGATTTGGTTTTATCTGGCACCAGACGCTTATCATTAACTACAACAACCCTCAAACAATCTGTGGACTCTGGCACCACCTGAGTCTTAACTTTGATTGAATATCTTTTCTAAGGGATCCATTTCTCTGGGACTTTTTTACTGCTACTAAGGCACACGGGGGGGTTTCTTGACACTGATGATATTCATTTTTGCGCTGTACATTAAAGCAGCAAAACAAGGACTCTGAAATGCAGGACCCTTCAACAAACGATACCATAATGGAAGATGAATTACTAGATGAAGCAACTACCACCAGGCAGGACCTTTGCCTATACCTCTGAGGATACCCTCAGGATCCTAGCTGAATCGGACATAACTACAATAGAGACCATTGAAACACCACAGACTATCTATAACACTCTAATGAAATTGAGGAAACGTGAAACTGACTTAGAACTACATACGGTATACCTATCAAAATACTACAAGATGAACAAAATTCCCAGGGGCTTTAGGATCAAGAACCAGCCCACAATTGGAAGAAGCAACAAGAATTTCTGCTTAAAATGGTGCCATATTGAATAAATGCTCCATGGATTTAATACTGTTGGTAATAGAAGAGTGCACTAACATTCTAATCACGGTGAGAGATGAACTGAAAGAATTCAATACCAACAAAATCCAGATACTCAGGGATGACTGCAGTGACTCATGGCTGGATAAAATCGCCAAACAAGTAAACGACTACAAAAGGGAACTTGTGGCATTAAAAAAAATCAGAAGATTATCACGGTTGATATTGACTATAAAGAAAGAAAAATTTATGCCTGGCTCCATGGCAACACACAAAGTTGCCCACAGCGACCAATTACAGATCCAGGTTCCTGAACACAGTTGATAGCAGCTCTGGCTCAGACACTGAAGGTGGATATTATCAACAATAACACCAACAGGATCAAGGACATACCACACACCTAATATCCCCTTTTTAGGGGTAACTACCAGGTTAGGAAATACAAGAAACCGTGGCCGCACCCGAGGAGGGGGAACTACTGCAGGCGGGAGACCACCCCTACCGCAAAGACAATAAACCCTGATATAGTTATCAACATCAGTAACAAAATACTGAATAATGATGAGATCAATCTACTCAACAAAGGACTTACATTTATCCCCACATAATTTGATACATTCCTGTATATTAAAAGATTTCAGAGAAATCTGAAACTAAAGGAACATTTTGGAGACACTACCACGGAAACTGAGACCAAGAAATTTAAACCAAAAAGTAGGTTTGAGCCAGTAAACAGTGGACCAAGTATCAAAACTTATACTAGACTGATCTCAAGCGACTCTGAGAAAATCACGAGTGATGGACATAGACCTAATCTCACTAAAGCGAAAGACAAGCATTGAAATGACTAGCTACAGACTCAAACATCATGATATGGCCTGCTGACAAGGGTGGGGCCATAGTAATAATGGAGTACAACCAATACAGAGATGAGATTCTGAGACAGCTGAGTGATGACACAACCTACAAAAAACTGACATGGGATCCAACTAAAGCCTTTAAAAAGGAGATTGATGACCTACTACAGGAGGCAGTTAACAATAGTTATAGGATTGATGAAGATGAATTTTATTTTCTTACTACAACATATCCAATCCACCCCATTCTCTACACACTGCCTAAAATACATAAAAACCAAATAAATCCACCTGGCAGGCCGATAGTGTCGGCAAGAGGTTCCCTACTCCAGCCCTTAGCCCAATTCACTGATTCCATACTACAACCACTGGTGCAGGGTATGGACTCCTACATCAGGGATTCCAGCGACCTGATTACACTATTAAAAGCATTTGAGGGCATCAACAAAGATGACATAATGGATGTAAGAAGCCTCTACACTGTCATTCCACACATCGATGGTATAGGTGCGATAGAGAGAGCATTAAATCATTACCCCTACGTTGGACCACCTATAACCTTCATACTGAGCCTCTTAGAAAAATGCCTGAAACTTAACTATTTTCGGTTTGAAAATAATTTTTATCAACAACTAATGAGGACAGCCATGGGCTCAAACGTAGCCCCATCTTACGCTAACCTTTATGGAGCAATATGAAAAGGGGACAATGGATGTTGATGATGTATTCTTCATCTGGCAAGGTAAAGAGGATTCCCTGACATCATGGGTGAATGAACTAAATGATAGAGACTCCCCGATAAAATTTGAACTGAAATATGACTAAGAACAGATCGATTTCCTGGATCTGAGGATTTATAAAAACCAAGGCAAGTTATACACCACACTCTATTCTTAAGCAACTGATAGAAATTTACTATTTGAAGCCACTAGCAACCATCCACCTCATACCCGTAAGGCCATTATCAAGTCACAAATGAGTGAGAAATAACACAGAGACAACCAAGAGGGAACAACAACTGGAAATGATGGCCAATAAGTTCCTACAACGCGGCTATAGGAATAGCCTAATCAGAGAGGTAATAGAGGAGATTACATCAAAATCTGATGAGACGCGGACTAAATCAAGAGAGGACAAGAGAAAGCGGATGATCTTCACTACCACCTACAACACTGGGAAGAATGAACTGGCTAATAACATCAGGGAGAGATGGGAGATTCTGGAATCTGAACAATCGCTTCCATTCAACCCGATGGAACAAACTATAATGTGCTATAAACGAGGAAAAAACCTAAGGGACTGCTTGATGCTCACTGACCCTCAACATTGACACCAACAACAATGGCTAAAGACTAAAAAAAACTGGCTGCTTCAGATGTACGGGTTGTATCACTTGCAATGGGATGTTCCCTTGCAAAATGTTCCGCTACCCACATACTAATAGAAAATACACTATTAAGTATTTCATCACATGCACTATGAGTCATGTAATTTACCTACTCAGCTGCTGCTGTGGACAATTCGATGTCGGAAAGACTATCGACAATAAAATTGGCGAATCATAGATCTGCGATAAGGCGTGCACTGGATGAAGGTGTGTCAGATCAACCAGTAGCAAGACACTTTTTAGAGGCAAAACATAAAGTCACAGACTTGCGGTTTATTTTAATTGATCATGTCCCCCCCTGAAGCGAGGAGGAGATCGGGATAGAAGGCTCTTACAAACACGATGGAGATATCGTCTCGGCACCTTATACCCGCAGGGTCTGAACATGTCAAATGACTGGCACTGCTTCCTTTAACCCAGGACCTATGGGTGAGTAGTATCAAATAGTATATGGGTTGGGAATTTGGACCAGGGTACACACCATGTTATAGTGGGGTATACACTAGATCTGACCCAATAAATCCCATAACTCTCATTTTGGCTGATTATGCACACTCGTGCCCCATAATAATGGCCCACAATAGATGTTAAGCTGATTTGACACACTACCCAGATTTAAGACTAACATAAGTGAGGTTACCTAATGGAACAGGTCTCCCATATAACACTGACATATGTTGCCTGACTGCCACCAATTGACAATCTGACACCTTTAAATCCAACAGCTTTGGACGTATAGCCATCTGGCTATTTTCTACAACAGATGTATGTCTGTTATACCACTGGTGCACTGAACACTATGATGGCAAATTAAGATAGATAGTCCCGGCCTTTGACATATGTTGATTAATATAATCATATACACTATACCATGATTGTCAATTGTGATTAGACAGACTAATGATTCTTTTTGAGGTCTGTGACTAAATATCCCTTACTTCGGGGAGGCACATGGTTAATCATTGTGGTAACAATATGCAGCACTGTATATATAATCGGAAAAAAAACATAAATTTATGCTTACCTGATAAATTTATTTCTCTTGTAGTGTATCCAGTCCACGGATCATCCATTACTTGCGGGATATTCTCCTTCCCAACAGGAAGTTGCAAGAGGATCACCCATAGCAGAGCTGCTATATAGCTCCTCCCCTCACTGCCATATCCAGTCATTCGACCGAAACAAGACAAGAAAGGAGAAACCATAGGGTGCAGTGGTGACTGTAGTTTAATTAGAATTTAGACCTGCCTTAAAAAGGACAGGGCGGGCCGTGGACTGGATACACTACAAGAAAAATAAATTTATCAGGTAAGCATAAATTATGTTTTCTCTTATTAAGTGTATCCAGTCCACGGATCATCCATTACTTGTGGGATACCAATACCAAAGCTAAAGTACACGGATGATGGGAGGGACAAGGCAGGAACTTAAACGGAAGGAACCACTGCCTGTAGAACCTTTCTCCCAAAAACAGCCTCCGAAGAAGCAAAAGTAGAGAGAGGTTGCCGAAGCTTTTTGACCTCTCCTCTGTCCAGAGTAAACGACAAACAGGGCAGATGTTTGACGAAAATCTTTAGTAGCCTGTAAGGAAAACTTCAAGGCATGGACTACGTCCAGATTATGCAAAACACGTTCCTTCTTTGAAGAAGGATTAGGACACATTGATGGAACAACAATCTCTTGATTGATATTCCTGTTAGAAACCACCTTAGGTAAAAACCCAGGTTTGGTACGCAGACCTACCTTGTCTGAATGAAAAATCAGATAAGGAGAATCACAATGTAAGGCAGATAACTCAGAGACTCTTCGAGCCGAGGAAATAGCCATCAAAAACAGAACTTTCCAAGATAAAAGTTTAATATCAATGGAATGAAGGGGTTCAAACGGAACTCCCTGAAGAACTTTAAGAACCAAGTTTAAGCTCCACGGGGGAGCAACAGTTTTAAACACAGGCTTAATCCTAACCAAAGCCTGACAAAATGCCTGGACGTCTGGAACTTCTGCCAGACGTTTGTGCAAAAGAATAGATAGAGCAGAGATCTGTCCTTTTAAAGAACTAGCTGATAAGCCTTTGTCCAAACCCTCTTGGAGAAAGGACAATATCCTAGGAATCCTAACCTTACTCCATGAGTAACTCTTGGATTCACACCAATAAAGATATTTACGCCATATCTTATGGTAGATTTTCCTGGTGACAGGCTTCCGAGCCTGTATTAAAGGTATCAATGAATGACTTGGAGAAGCCACGCCTTGATAGAATCAAGCGTTCAATCTCCATGCAGTCAGTCTCAGAGAAATTAGATTTGGATGATTGAAAGGACCTTGTATTAGAAGGTCCTGCCTCAGAGGCAGAGTCCATGGTGGAAGAGATGACATGTCCACTAGGTTTGCATACCAGGTCCTGCGTGGTAACGCAGGCGCTATCAGAATCACAGATGCTCTCTCCTGTTTGATTTTGGCAATCAGTCGAGGGAGCAGAGGAAACGATGGAAACACATAGGCCAGGTTGAAGAACCAAGGACCTGCTAGAGCATCTATCAGCGTTGCTCCCGGGTCCCTGGACCTGGATCCGTAACAAGGAAGCTTGGCGTTCTGGCGAGACGCCATGAGATCCAGTTCTGGTTTGCCCCAACGATGGACCAGTTGAGCAAACACCTCCGGATGGAGTTCCCACTCCCCAGGATGAAAAGTCTGACGACTTAGAAAATCCGCCTCCCAGTTCTCTACGCCTGGGATGTGGATCGCTGACAGGTGGCAAGAGTGAGACTCTGCCCAGCGAATTATCTTTGAGACTTCTAACATCGCTAGGGAACTCCTGGTTCCCCCTTGATGGTTGATGTAAGCCACAGTCGTGATGTTGTCCGACTGAAATCTGATGAACCTCAGTGTTGCTAACTGAGGCCAAGCTAGAAGAGCCTTGAATATTGCTCTGAACTCCAGAATATTTATTGGGAGGAGTTTCTCCTCCTGAGTCCACGATCCCTGAGCCTTCAGGGAGTTCCAGACTGCGCCCCAACCTAGAAGGCTGGCATCTGTTGTTACAATCGTCCAATCTGGCCTGCGAAAGGTCATACCCTTGGACAGATGGACCCGAGAAAGCCACCAGAGAAGAGAATCTCTGGTCTCTTGATCCAGATTTAGTAGAGGGGACAAATCTGAGTAATCCCCATTCCACTGACTTAGCATGCATAATTGCAGCGGTCTGAGATGCAGGCGCGCAAATGGCACTATGTCCATTGCCGCTACCATTAAGCCGATTACTTCCATGCACTGAGCCACTGACGGGCGTGGAATGGAATGAAGGACACGGCAAGCATTTAGAAGTTTTGATAACCTGGACTCCGTCAGGTAAATTTTCATCTCTACAGAATCTATAAGAGTCCCTAGGAAGGAGACTCTTGTGAGTGGTGATAGAGAACTCTTTTCCACGTTCACTTTCCACCCATGCGACCTCAGAAATGCCAGAACTATCTCTGTATGAGACTTGGCAATTTGAAAGCTTGACGCCTGTATCAGGATGTCGTCTAGATACGGAGCCACCGTTATGCCTCGCGGTCTTAGAACCGCCAGAAGTGAGCCCAGAACCTTTGTAAAAATTCTCGGGGCAGTGGCCAACCCGAAGGGAAGAGCTACAAATTGGTAATGCCTGTCTAGAAAGGCAAACCTTAGGAACCGATGATGATCTTTGTGAATCGGTATGTGAAGGTACGCATCCTTTAAGTCCACTGTGGTCATGTACTGACCCACTTGGATCATGGGTAGGATGGTCCGAATAGTTTCCATTTTGAATGATGGAACTCTGAGGAATTTGTTTAAGATCTTTAGATCCAAGATTGGTCTGAAGGTTCCCTCTTTCTTGGGAACCACAAACAGATTTGAATAATATCCCTGTCCTTGTTCCGTCCGCGGAACTGGATGGATCACTCCCATTACTAGGATGTCTTGCACACAGCTTAGGAATGCCTCTTTCTTTATCTGGTTTGCTGATAACCTTGAAAGATGAAATCTCCCTTGTGGAGGAGAAGCTTTGAAGTCCAGAAGATATCCCTGAGATATGATCTCCAACGCCCAGGGATCCTGAACATCTCTTGCCCGCGCCTGGGCGAAGAGAGAAAGTCTGCCCCCCACTAGATCCGTTTCCGGATAGCGGGCCGTTCCTTCATGCTGTCTTGGGGGCAGCAGCAGGCTTTCTGGCCTGCTTGCCCTTGTTCCAGGACTGGTTAGGTTTCCAGGCCTGTCTGGAATGAGCAACAGTTCCCTCTTGTTTTGAAGCGGAGGAAGTTGATGCTGCTCCTGCCTTGAAATTTCGAAAAGCACGAAAATTAGACTGGCCTTTGATTTGGCCCTGTCCTGAGGAAGGGTATGACCCTTGCCTCCAGTAATGTCAGCAATAATTTCCTTCAAGCCAGGCCCGAATAAGGTCTGCCCCTTGAAAGGAATGTTGAGTAATTTAGACTTTGAAGTCACGTCAGCTGACCAGGATTTAAGCCATAGCGCCCTACGCTCCTGGATGGCGAATCCGGAATTCTTAGCCGTTAGTTTAGTCAAATGAACAATGGCATCAGAAACAAATGAGTTTGCTAGCTTAAGCGTTCTAAGCTTGTCAATAATTTCATTCAATGGAGCTGTCTGGATGGCCTCTTCCAGGGTCTCAAACCAGAATGCCACCGCAGCAGTGACAGGCGCAATGCATGCAAGGGGCTGTAAAATAAAACCTTGTTGAATAAACATTTTCTTAAGGTAACCCTCCAATTTTTTATCCATTGGATCTGAAAAAGCACAACTGTCCTCAACCGGGATAGTGGTACGCTTTGCTAAAGTAGAAACTGCTCCCTCCACCTTAGGGACCGTCTGCCATAAGTCCCGTGTAGTGGCGTCTATTGCAAACATTTTTCTAAATATAGGAGGTGGGGAAAAGGGCACACCGGGTCTATCCCACTCCTTGCTAATAATTTCTGTAAGCCTTTTAGGTATAGGAAAAACGTCAGTACACACCGGCACCGCATAGTATCTATCCAGCCTACACAATTTCTCTGGAATTGCAACTGTGTTACAGTCATTCAGAGCAGCTAATACCTCCCCAAGCAATACACGGAGGTTCTCAAGCTTAAATTTAAAATTAGAAATCTCTGAATCAGGTTTCACCGAGTCAGAGATGTCACCCACAGACTGAAGCTCTCCGTCCTCATGTTCTGCATACTGTGACGCAGTATCAGACATGGCTCTAACAGCATTTGCGCGCTCTGTATCTCTCCTAACCCCAGAGCTATCGCGCTTGCCTCTTAATTCAGGCAATCTAGATAATACCTCTGACAGGGTATTATTCATGATTGCAGCCATGTCCTGCAAGGTAATCGCTATGGGCGTCCCTGATGTAATTGGCGCCATATTAGCGTGCGTCCCCTGAGCGGAGGCGAAGGGTCTGACACGTGGGGAGAGTTAGTCGGCATAACTTCCCCCTCGACAGAACCCTCTGGTGATAATTCTTTTATAGATAAAGACTGATCTTTACTGTTTAAGGTGAAATCAATACATTTAGTACACATTCTCCTATGGGGCTCCACCATGGCTTTCAAACATAATGAACAAGTAGGTTCCTCTGTGTCAGACATGTTTAAACAGACTAGCAATGAGACTAGCAAGCTTGGAAAACACTTTAAAACAAGTTTACAAGCAATATAAAAAACATTACTGGGCCTTTAAGAAACACAAATTTTCCCAAATTTTGAAATAACAGTGAAAAAATGCAGTTACACTAATGAAATTTTTACAGTGTATGTAATAAGTTAGCAGAGCATTGTACCCACTTGCAAATGGATGATTAACCCCTTAATACCAAAAACGGAATAACAAATGACAAAAACGTTTTTTAAACAGTCACAACAACTGCCACAGCTCTACTGTGGCTTTTTACCTCCCTCAATACGACTTTTGAAGCCTTTTGAGCCCTTCAGAGAAGTCCTGGATCATGCAGGAAGAAGCTGGATGTCTGATTTTTGCTGTGCAAAAAAAACGCCAAAATAGGCCCCTCCCACTCATATTACAACAGTGGGAAGCCTCAGGGAACTGTTTCTAGGCAAAATTCAAGCCAGCCATGTGGAAAAAACTAGGCCCCAATAAGTTTTATCACCAAACATATGTAAAAAACGATTAAACATGCCAGCAAACGTTTTAAAATACACTTTTATAAGAGTATGTATCTCTATTAATAAGCCTGATACCAGTCGCTATCACTGCATTTAAGGCTTTACTTACATTACTTCGGTATCAGCAGCATTTTCTAGCAAATTCCATTCCCTAGAAAAATATTTTAACTGCACATACCTTATTGCAGGAAAACCTGCACGCTATTCCCCCTCTGAAGTTACCTCACTCCTCAGAATATGTGAGAACAGCAAATGATCTTAGTTACTTCTGCTAAGATCATAGAAAACGCAGGCAGATTCTTCTTCTAAATACTGCCTGAGATAAACAGTACACTCCGGTAAAATTTAAAAATAACAAACTTTTGATTGAAGAAATAAACTAAGTATAAAACACCACCGTCCTCTTACGACCTCCATCTTAGTTGAGAGTTGCAAGAGAATGACTGGATATGGCAGTGAGGGGAGGAGCTATATAGCAGCTCTGCTGTGGGTGATCCTCTTGCAACTTCCTGTTGGGAAGGAGAATATCCCACAAGTAATGGATGATCCGTGGACTGGATACACTTAACAAGAGAAAACATGATTTTTAATGGTTCTAAATGATAATGTAGGGTGATACCACACAGTGATTAGTTACACTGCCAGCTCTGTAATGGGAGTGCTACATATCATTGGCCAATATAGATTCCACATATGATACAATATATCTATAGTGATCTATATTTTTAGGCTGTCTCCACTTCCCCTAACTATAGTAACAAATGTGTAGTGTACTTTATAATGTTACATAAATATCCGATTTGATACTGTCCCCCTACATAATAATATACACAGGAGTGAAACACAGTGGGACATATATCCACTCAATGCTTGCTTGCTGTATTAAATATACCTATAGCCATGCATTAAATAAACCTATAGCCACACATAAACCCAAGTTTATCTAGATCAGGATAATTGTTAAATACTTTATGAGCCTAGATTGTAACACTATGTATATGCACATGTAACCCTGATATTATGTTGCTGCCCTCTTCACGCGCTAATAAGAAACATTTAGCACTGCATATATTTCTTAGCAGCTCCGCCTCTGTAAGCATTTGTAAGCCGCTTGGGGTATGACATGCGCATTCTGAATATGCTAATTAGCCATGCAGTTTCCAACTGAGTCGCTGACTGGCTTGCTCCGTAATTGCGCCTAAATGACTGAAGGTATTGTTTACAGATCGGTAACTGCTCCGAGTTCTACATCTGACTGAACGATTAGGATCTCACTAAGCAAGTGACTATATTGACACTTAAGCTAGCTTTTTACACTCGTTCCTACACACTCTGATGAATAGTTGTGCTTTGTATATACTACACAATCTATCTGTGATACTTGTTAAATCCCTATGCATATTTAGGTATGTTTGGCTAACAGTATATCATAAATGTTAACGGTTTTATGATAAATGAGGTCCACAAAGGAATATTATTATATTATATATACACTAAATCATATATACACTGAATGACATATACTTTTTCCTGTGTGGTACACTACTGAATGGATCTGGGGTGGTTTTAAGCTGTTTTAAGTTGTTCTAATTGCCATCACTATTGAGAGAGATGACATTATGCATCATTATACCTGATTGAACATTACAAATATAAACACTGATGCAAGGTAGGACTTGCTAGGTAACTTCGAGTCTGAACTAGAAGGAATAATTTTGTGCAAGATTTTAATATACACTTATTTCACTATTGGGTTTTAATTCTTTATTTTAGAAATAACTGCGGTGATGAATATAGGTCACTTATGTTGTGCTTTATTTATTATATTATATATCTTTGTGTATAATGGTTTCCAGGCAACCTTACAGATTTTTTTGCATTGTGAGATGGGAGGGGCTTATTGTGTTTAAAGTCACCATGATTCATTTGCACTGTGTTGTGTCTGAGGAAGGGGTCTGTGAACCCCGAAACGTCACCATCTATTAAATAATTTATCTGAATCCAGTGAGTGCAGTCCTTGATTGTAGATACTTATTGATATATTGACTGGGCACCCTGGTCGCTGACCATATTGTATTGAGAGTGCAGATACACACGGGATATATATATTTAGGTTAATAGGACAAGTGCACTCTCACGAACAGTCTCACGATTTGCCAGGGTGCATGAATGTGGGTAATAATAGCCAAAGATAGAAGACACACTCTCTGGTCTTAAATACAAAGGTTGTTTTTTTCGTAGTGACGTTTCGGTCTGAGGAAGGGGAAGCTTTCCCCGAAACGTCACTACAAATAAAACAACCTTTGTATTTAAGACCAGAGAGTGTTGTCTTCTATCTTTTGCTATATATATATATATATATATATATATATATATATATATATATATAGGGTAAGTAGAACAAACAAGATCCAGCACTCACTCTCATAAGACACAGCTGCCAGGGTGCACCTAAAAATCCTCCTGTATGTAGCAAATTCAATCCAATACCCTTTTATTAAGTGGTACGTTTTATCAGGGTATTTTTAAGGGAAGAGTGTCTTCTGGATTGAATTTGATATAGATAACATAATTTATGTAAGAACTTACCTGATAAATTCATTTCTTTCATATTAACAAGAGTCCATGAGCTAGTGACGTATGAGATATACATTCCTACCAGGAGGGGCAAAGTTTCCCAAACCTTAAAATGCCTATAAATACACCCCTCACCACACCCACAAATCAGTTTAACGAATAGCCAAGAAGTGGGGTGATAAGAAAAAAAGTGCGAAGCATATAAAATAAGGAATTGGAATAATTGTGCTTTATACAAAAAAATCATAACCACCACAAAAAAGGGTGGGCCTCATGGACTCTTGTTAATATGAAAGAAATGAATTTATCAGGTAAGTTCTTACATAAATTATGTTTTCTTTCATGTAATTAACAAGAGTCCATGAGCTAGTGACGTATGGGATAATGACTACCCAAGATGTGGATCTTTCCACACAAGAGTCACTAGAGAGGGAGGGATAAAATAAAGACAGCCAATTCCTGCTGAAAATAATCCACACCCAAAATAAAGTTTAACAAAAAACATAAGCAGAAGATTCAAACTGAAACCGCTGCCTGAAGAACTTTTCTACCAAAAACTGCTTCAGAAGAAGAAAATACATCAAAATGGTAGAATTTAGTAAAAGTATGCAAAGAGGACCAAGTTGCTGCTTTGCAGATCTGGTCAACCGAAGCTTCATTCCTAAACGCCCAGGAAGTAGAAACTGACCTAGTAGAATGAGCTGTAATTCTTTGAGGCGGAATTTTACCCGACTCAACATAGGCAAGATGAATTAAAGATTTCAACCAAGATGCCAAAGAAATGGCAGAAGCTTTCTGGCCTTTCCTAGAACCGGAAAAGATAACAAATAGACTAGAAGTCTTACGGAAAGATTTCGTAGCTTCAACATAATATTTCAAAGCTCTAACAACATCCAAAGAATGCAATGATTTCTCCTTAGAATTCTTAGGATTAGGACATAATGAAGGAACCACAATTTCTCTACTAATGTTGTTGGAATTCACAACTTTAGGTAAAAATTCAAAAGAAGTTCGCAACACCGCCTTATCCTGATGAAAAATCAGAAAAGGAGACTCACACGAAAGAGCAGATAATTCAGAAACTCTTCTAGCAGAAGAGATGGCCAAAAGGAACAAAACTTTCCAAGAAAGTAATTTAATGTCCAATGAATGCATAGGTTCAAACGGAGGAGCTTGAAGAGCTCCCAAAACCAAATTCAAACTCCATGAAGGAGAAATTGACTTAATGACAGGTTTTATACGAACCAAAGCTTGTACAAAACAATGAATATCAGGAAGAATAGCAATCTTTCTGTGAAAAAGAACAGAAAGAGCGGAGATTTGTCCTTTCAAAGAACTCGCGGACAAACCCTTATCTAAACCATCCTGAAGAAACTGTAAAATTCTCGGTATTCTAAAAGAATGCCAAGAAAAATGATGAGAAAGACACCAAGAAATATAAGTCTTCCAGACTCTATAATATATCTCTCGAGATACAGATTTACAAGCCTGTAACATAGTATTAATCACGGAGTCAGAGAAACCTCTATGACCAAGAATCAAGCGTTCAATCTCCATACCTTTAAATTTAAGGATTTCAGATCCGGATGGAAAAAAGGACCTTGAAACAGAAGGTCTGGTCTTAACGGAAGAGTCCATGGTTGGCAAGATGCCATCCGGACAAGATCCGCATACCAAAACCTGTGAGGCCATGCCGGAGCTATTAGCAGAACAAACGAGCATTCCCTCAGAATCTTGGAGATTACTCTTGGAAGAAGAACTAGAGGCGGAAAGATATAGGCAGGATGATACTTCCAAGGAAGTGATAATGCATCCACTGCCTCCGCCTGAGGATCCCGGGATCTGGACAGATACCTGGGAAGTTTCTTGTTTAGATGAGAGGCCATCAGATCTATCTCTGGGAGCCCCCACATTTGAACAATCTGAAGAAATACCTCTGGGTGAAGAGACCATTCGCCCGGATGCAACGTTTGGCGACTGAGATAATCCGCTTCCCAATTGTCTACACCGGGATATGAACCGCAGAGATTAGACAGGAGCTGGATTCCGCCCAAACCAAAATTCGAGATACTTCTTTCATAGCCAGAGGACTGTGAGTCCCTCCTTGATGATTGATGTATGCCACAGTTGTGACATTGTCTGTCTGAAAACAAATGAACGATTCTCTCTTCAGAAGAGGCCAAAACTGAAGAGCTCTGAAAACTGCACGGAGTTCCAAGATATTGATCGGTAATCTCACCTCCTGAGATTCCCAAACTCCTTGTGCCGTCAGAGATCCCCACACAGCTCCCCAACCTGTGAGACTTGCATCTGTTGAAATTACAGTCCAGGTCGGAAGAACAAAAGAAGCCCCCTGAATTAAACGATGGTGATCTGTCCACCACGTTAGAGAGTGCCGAACAATCGGTTTTAAAGATATTAATTGATATATCTTCGTGTAATCCCTGCACCATTGGTTCAGCATACAGAGCTGAAGAGGTCGCATGTGAAAACGAGCAAAGGGGATCGCGTCCGATGCAGCAGTCATAAGACCTAGAATTTCCATGCATAAGGCTACCGAAGGGAATGATTGAGACTGAAGGTTTCGACAGGCTGTAATCAATTTTAGACATCTCTTGTCTGTTAAAGACAAAGTCATGGACACTGAATCTATCTGGAAACCCAGAAAGGTTACCCTTGTTTGAGGAATCAAAGAACTTTTTGGTAAATTGATCCTCCAACCATGATCTTGAAGAAACAACACAAGTCGATTCGTATGAGACTCTGCTAAATGTAAAGACGGAGCAAGTACCAAGATATCGTCCAAATAAGGAAATACCACAATACCCTGTTCTCTGATTACAGACAGAAGGGCACCGAGAATCTTTGTGAAAATTCTTGGAGCTGTAGCAAGGCCAAACGGTAGAGCCACAAATTGGTAATGCTTGTCTAGAAAAGAGAATCTCAGGAACTGATAATGATCTGGATGAATCGGAATATGCAGATATGCATCCTGTAAATCTATTGTGGACATATAATTCCCTTGCTGAACAAAAGGCAATATAGTCCTTACAGTTACCATCTTGAACGTTGGTATCCTTACATAACGATTCAATAATTTTAGATCCAGAACTGGTCTGAAGGAATTCTCCTTCTTTGGTACAATGAAGAGATTTGAATAAAACCCCATCCCCTGTTCCGGAACTGGAACTGGCATAATTACTCCAGCCAACTCTAGATCTGAAACACAATTCAGAAATGCTTGAGCTTCACTGGATTTACTGGGACATGGGAAAGAAAAAATCTCTTTGCAGGAGGTCTCATCTTGAAACCAATCCTGTACCCTTCTGAAACAATGTTCTGAATCCAAAGATTGTGAACAGAACTGATCCAAATTTCTTTGAAAAAACGTAACCTGCCCCCTACCAGCTGAACTGGAATGAGGGCCGTACCTTCATGTGAACTTAGAAGCAGGCTTTGCCTTTCTAGCAGGCTTGGATTTATTCCAGACTGGAGATGGTTTCCAAACTGAAACTGCTCCTGAGGACGAAGGATCAGGCTTTTGTTCTTTGTTGAAACGAAAGGAACGAAAACGATTGTTAGCCCTGTTTTTACCTTTAGACTTTTTATCCTGTGGTAAAAAAGTTCCTTTCCCACCAGTAACAGTTGAAATAATAGAATCCAACTGAGAACCAAATAATTTGTTTCCCTGGAAAGAAATGGAAAGTAGAGTTGATTTAGAAGCCATATCAGCATTCCAAGTCTTAAGCCATAAAGCTCTTCTGGCTAAGATAGCCAGAGACATAAATCTAACATCAACTCTAATAATATCAAAAAATGGCATCACAGATGAAATTATTAGCATGCTGGAGAAGAATAATAATATCATGAGAATCACGATTTGTTACTTGTTGCGCTAGAGTTTCCAACCAAAAAGTTGAAGCTGCAGCAACATCAGCCAATGATATAGCAGGTCTAAGAAGATTACCTGAACATAGATAAGCTTTTCTTAGAAAAGATTCAATTTTTCTATCTAAAGGATCCTTAAACGAGGGTACCATCTGATGTAGGAATGGTAGTACGTTTAGCAAGGGTAGAAATAGCCCCATCAACTTTAGGGATTTTGTCCCAAAATTCTAATCTGTCAGGCGGAACAGGATATAATTGCTTAAAACGTTTAGAAGGAGTAAATGAATTACCCAATCTATCCCATTCCTTAGCAATTACTGCAGAAATAGCATTAGGAACAGGAAAGACTTCTGGAATAACCGCAGGAGCTTTAAAAACCTTATCCAAACGTATAGAATTAGTATCAAGAGGACTAGAATCCTCTATTTCTAAAGCAATTAGTACTTCTTTAAGTAAAGAGCGAATAAATTCCATCTTAAATAAATATGAAGATTTATCAGCATCAATCTCTGAGACAGAATCCTCTGAACCAGAAGAGTCCAAAGAATCAGAATGATGGTGTTCATTTAAAAATTCATCTGTAGAGAGAGAAGATTTAAAAGACTTTTTACGTTTACTAGAAGGAGAAATAACAGACAAAGCCTTCTTTATGGATTCAGAAACAAAATCTCTTATGTTATCAGGAACATTCTGCACCTTAGATGTTGAGGGAACTGCAACAGGCAATGGTACATCACTAAAGGAAATATTATCTGCATTAACAAGTTTGTCATGACATTTAATACAAACAACAGCTGGAGGAATAGCTACCAAAAATTTACAGCAGATACACTTAGCTTTGGTAGATCCAGCAGGCAGAGATTTTCCTGTAGTATCTTCTGGCTCAGATGCAACGTGAGACATCTTGCAATATGTAAGAGAAAAAACAACATATAAAGCAAAATAGATCAAATTCCTTATAAGACAGTTTCAGGAATGGGAAAAAAATGCCAAACATCAAGCTTCTAGCAACCAGAAGCAAATGAAAAATGAGACTGAAATAATGTGGAGACAAAAACGACGCCCATATTTTTTGGCGCCAAATAAGACGCCCACATTATTTGGCGCCTAAATGCCTTTGGCGCCAAAAATGACGCCACATCCGGAACGCCGACATTTTTGGCGCAAAATAACGTCAAAAAAATGACGCAACTTCCGGCGACACGTATGACGCCGGAAACGAAATGAATTTTTGCGCCAAAAAAGTCCGCGCCAAGAATGACGCAATAAAATGAAGCATTTTCAGCCCCCGCGAGCCTAACAGCCCACAGGGAAAAAGTCAAATTTTTGAGGTAAGAAAAATATGATAATTAAAGCATAATCCCAAATATGAAACTGACTGTCTGGAAATAAGGAAAGTTGAACATTCTGAGTCAAGGCAAATAAATGTTTGAATACATATATTTAGAACTTTATAAATAAAGTGCCCAACCATAGCTTAGAGTGTCACAGAAAATAAGATTTACTTACCCCAGGACACTCATCTACATGTTTGTAGAAAGCCAAACCAGTACTGAAACGAGAATCAGTAGAGGAAATGGTAAATATAAGAGTATATCGTCGATCTGAAAAGGGAGGTAAGAGATGAATCTCTACGACCGATAACAGAGAACCTTATGAAATAGACCCCGTAGAAGGAGATCACTGCATTCAATAGGCAATACTCTCCTCACATCCCTCTGACATTCACTGCACGCTGAGAGGAAAACCGGGCTCCAACTTGCTGCGGAGCGCATATCAACGTAGAATCTAGCACAAACTTACTTCACCACCTCCCTTGGAGGCAAAGTTTGTAAAACTGATTTGTGGGTGTGGTGAGGGGTGTATTTATAGGCATTTTAAGGTTTGGGAAACTTTGCCCCTCCTGGTAGGAATGTATATCTCATACGTCACTAGCTCATGGACTCTTGTTAATTACATGAAAGAAATATATATACTGATGAAGGGGATATTTTCCCCGAAAACGTTCCAATAAAGTAACAGTTTGTTTTGGAAAAAGTCCTGTGAGTGCAATCATTGATTTTGGATATAGCACTGTATCATTGCACCCAGGCAGGTGACAACAAGAGATGGGTCGGTCTGAAGATATATATATATATATATATATATATATATATATATATATATATACACACGCACAAAATATCCGTGTCATACCCAGAGCATTTACTTTAAACAAATGGGTATTTATTTGGGTAACTAAAAATAACATTGTCTAATTGTATTTTATTTCCTTTATAGCCCAAGTGCAAATTCCTGAGGTTTTTCATATGATTTAATAAATCAAGTAATAACATTTAATAAAAAAAATATGCAGCAATACACACAGCGCGGCCTGTGAGGCAGAGCGAATGTTATGGTATTTTTCTTGGACATGGGGCAAGTTGGGTGGGTGTATGTTTGTGTGGGGGGGGAGGGAACGTAAGGGCCATGACCTCTCCTTTCTGACAGAAAACAGCCGCAGATATTGTATCCTTGAAGGCTTGTGTGAGAGAGAGAGACTGCAATGCAGGGCCCGGCTTCAGCAAATCAATTCCAGTGAATGAAATAACCTTTCAGTGCTAAAAAAAGCCTGCAACATAATCCGTCAGATACCCTTTTATTAATGAGGGAGAAAAATGCCTCCGATTACAGTTTGTGCACAGGAACACACAAAGAGTTCCTAAAGTCTCAACAAAAACACATTTATTCACATCAGAAAGGGATTATTCAACCACAAATGATTTTTTTATAGATTTTTAAATAGTGCAATTTTTTTTAGCCTTCTCACCTATACCCTTAAAATTTCCTTTTTTATATTTTTGCACATTTTATTAAAAAGAATAGATCTTTGAGTAAATGTATAAATAAAAATGAATTCATGTTTCACAGTACCTTTTATTGATTTTTAGAGTCAATCCATATATTTTATGTATCTGTGTATATATATTTTTATATTTTTTTCCCTTTTCCCTAAGTAGAATTAAAAAAATAAAAAATCGATCAGAGGTAAATTTCAAGATGAAGTGGTCCTCTTGCGGTCTCTTAAAAATACCTTAGCATGACTAGAAAGGCTACGCCATATGGATTAAAGGGACAGTATGCACAAATTTTCATATAACTGCATGTAATAGACACCACTATAAATCCAGTATAAAACCAATTAAAAAACTTACTTAGAAGCTCTCAGTTTAGCTCTGTTTAAAAGGTTACTGGAACATCCACTGTAAGTGGGAAATAGCAGACACTCCCCCTTCCTCTGCATATGAAAAGACTCTTTACACAAACAGGAGCAAGCTGGAGTAGGTATACGTTGGTATTCTCCTAAAACTCTGGGGCTTGAAAATCAGAACAATGTTATTTAAAAATAAGCAAAACTATCGATTTAAAAAACAAACAAAAAACTGTATGGGCTGTATAAATGGATCATCTACAAAACATTTATGCAAAGAAAAATCTAGTGTATAATGTCCCTTTAATCTGAGTCTGAGATGGTTACAAAATAAAGCTTCAGACAGTTTAATTACAGAACTGTGACAGTTACTGGCCTAAACGTGATCTGGTTACAACACATAGGTGCACGGTGTAACCCCAAAAATCCCCACAGATATTAGTGACAAAAAGTGCTTTCTTGTATTTAACATCAAAGTCACTATAGAAAGTCACAGATCTTACTGCCACATAACATTAGCAAAAACCAATGCCAGCGACATATTGCGAATGTGCAGCTTTAAATCACTTAGCTGTCTGGGGCAAATAGCGTCTATAGACCGGGTAAATAAACATAATGGGCCTCATACATTGCTCTGTGAATTTATTTGTGAATATCTTGAAAAATATACATATTTAGTGCTCACAATTCCATGTTTTTTTTTTTTTATTTGCTTGTGTCACATATAGGACCCTAGAGAGACGGGTTCAAAGTGTCATATAAAGTAATAAATATATGTAAACACCGTCATTTCCATCCAATCTATTCACATTAAGTAACTTGCCATTATCAAAACATGAATAAGATATGTACATTCCGGCAATGGTGAATCGATATCCTATATACACAAAGGTACAGGCATATATACAGAAACATTTTTTTATACAGCATAGTTGGAAATATTTACATTAGCTACAAGCACATCCCTTTTTCCATTACAATTACATATCATATGAAAACATTTTGCATTTTTCCTTTATTTTGGAGAAATTCAGATTTGTTTTGCTAACAGCAGCACCGTACATTGTATCCTGCACCAGTTTCATTTGGAGATGGGCTTTACTTTTTTTTTATTTGTATCCAGTTCACAGGTTTTGCCTATTTCGCTCTAGTTACTAGATGCCCCAGCTGTTAGCCCCTTCCATCAGACTGCCCCTCGGCCTAGTTATGCTGGCACCCGGCAGGCAAAGGGTTTGTGCCACTGGCTCACTTTGGGACCTATGCGGTGACACTGCGGATTCAAGCTGAAGAGCTGGGACTGAGCCAGGGGAAACGCAGAACAGAATGTGAAGAAAACAAGCAGAGCTGAATAGCTGCTTCCCTTTCAGTAGTAATCAGATTCCTTCCCTCTAAAGTGATAAAATTCCCTTTTTGCTTAATAGACTGTAGGGTTGCCAGATAGGTCCAGATTATCTCCAGCAGGCAGCTAGACCATGAGGCCTGGAGCAGTTTCCAAAGAGTACACAGAAACCTTAGCTGTACCCACATATACTAAACTGGGGACCCACATCTGTACCCAAATAGTACACAGAAACTGGGGACCCACATCTGTACCCAAATAGTACACAGAAACCTTAGCTGTACCCACATATACTAAACTGGGGACCCACAGTATAGTACACAGAAACTGGGGACCCACATCTGTACCCAAATAGTACAGAAAAACTGGGGACCCACATCTGTAACCAAATAGTACAGAAAAACTGGGGACCCAAAGCTGTGCCCAAACATTATACTAAACTGGGGGCCCAAAGCTTGCTTAGAGTATGCAGAAACTGGGGACACTTATCTGTGCCCAAATAGTAAACAGAAACTGGGGACCCTTAGCTGTGCCCAAATACTAAACTAAATGGGGACCTACAATTGTGCTTAAATAGTACACAGAAAAAGGGGACTCTTAGCTTTGCCCAAATATTATAATAAACTGGGGGGGGGGCACAGCTTGCTTAGAGTATGCAGAGACTAAAGACGGTTAGCTGTGCCCATATATTATATTAAACTGGGGACCCTTAGTTGTGCCCAAATATATTAAACTGGGGACCTACAGCTGTACTCAAATAATATACAGAAAATGTGTCAATGTAGATGTCCAATAATATGCACTACTGCGCACAAGTAAATGAGTGTGAGTGCAAAGGCGTTAACCAGGGGTGCCACAGACACACGTAGACTAAAGCACAGTACCCTGTCTGTAACATCTGTTAGTGAATTTGAGTTTATAGCCTATGTGAATTATTGATCATGGAGTCCTGTAACCAAGACTCACTAATTGTTTTCAAAGAACATTCGAGTGAGGCAAATGTCTCTGATTCCTATGTTATCCTATGCAGATATTTAACCGAAGTCTGAGGTAACTCACCAAATGTTAGTGAATTATGTTCATGCCATAACACACACTGGAAAGGATGACCTTGCTCATTGAACTCAGAGATCTTTAGCCATAACTATATTTACAAGAAATCTCTGTAATTATCTAGTTGCAAAGGATTCACCATAAATATATAAAGACACCCCACCAATATGATGTGGCACTTTCCTATTGGCTGTCTTACTATGGCAGCCATAATGACTTCTGGAACATTGCTACAGTTAATCTAGCAGCTGGCGGAGCCTCCTTATTCCCCAATTCATATCAGGAAAATAAATCTGTTTATAAATGGCAACCCTACCTCAGTAGTCAATAACAAATGTCCCTAACCTGCCCAAGCGGGGTAAGAGATTAATGCCCAGATGCCCACACTACGGGCTTTGTCCTGTAACCCTAACAAGCTACTAAAAGCCTTCACTTTTTTCCCCTATGATCCTGGGTCCTTTATTATACCAAGTGCCATGTCTGTAAGATAACAAGCGATTATAATGCCAACTGTAATTCCCACGCTGCTCTGCCAGAGAAGAGTCGCATATTGCACATATTTTTTGCTTTTGGAAACATCAGGATTAATCTGTTCTACCAAGTGGAATATCCACGTATATTAATATTTGCCAGTACTGGAAGCTGCAGCCTTGTGGTTTAATCCCTTCAAATCACTGCAGGTATAATGTCAACGTAAACAGATTCCTAAGCCCAAGTGACATTGTAGCAAGTTGTATCTGTGTTTTTCTGATTTTATAGATCAGGAATCAACAAATTCAGGTTTTCCTGTTATACAACAGACATAAGTCATTTGATATTCATAGCACTTACACGCTGGAATCTTGATGACATTTCCCCTTTAAAAAAAATGTGCAAATTCCACATTAAAAATTAAGTAACATTTATGGTACAAAAAATCTTCGGGGTCAATAAATATAAATGACACATTGGCTAAAAGAATTCGATATCTGATTGGTTAAATTCTCCCTCTCCGTTATTTCAAGCTTTCAACTGGATTTTTATCCAACAGCAAATCTGTGTTTATTCACAAACTAAACAGCAAACATGATTGGGTCCCATCATAAATTTGTGGCGCTAATTTAAACATAATCTGTTGTATAAAGCTCCTCCCCCTCGGTTGCCAGACACGGCTGTTCTGCAGTGGTACTTGATATGTTGCCCCTCCCTTTGGGAAACAAATTATTAAAAAGGACATTAAATAGCTCTTGATTATGTATAAAAATGTGCTTTTTCCCACACTCCCCGGAGAGCTGCAAATTCTGTAAAATAGGTTTTCAAAATGCTGCTGATTTGCAGGTAAAAGAATAACAGCATAGAATGGAGAGTAGGACAAACTTTTTTTTTTTTTTTTTTTACACAAAAGCTTTTTTCCCACACTCCCCGGAGAGCTTCAAATTCTCTATAATAGGTTTTCAAAATGCTGCTTTTTTTTTTTTACGCAAAAGCTTTTAAAAGGCCATAATAGCCATAAAATTAATTAGAGCATTTCATTTTAAGACTAATGACCCTACAAACTTGCAAAGGGATCAAACACACCGTAAAAGTACAGCTCAGGGCCCACAGAGCACTGCTGGTCCCGAGCTGAAACCGCTGCTGATCCAAGCACCAGCGACTCAAAAGTGCAACTAGCTGCTGATTGGATCTGTTGCAGTTTCCACTCGGTATCAGCACTGCTCTTGGGTCCCTAAACAGTACTTCTACTGTACGTTTAACCCCTTAGTGTAGGTTGACAGTCTTAACTAATTGGATAACAATTATCCCTTTAATGCATCGTTACTTTGCAGACAAGTGTCTCAGATATCCTTTATTTTTTTTTACCCATTTAAGAAAGTGTTTATTTTAATATGGGGGGGGTAATACATTAATGAGGTCATGTGACAAGTAAACAGGGGCAGCCCTTGGGTGATACACACCTGTTTTCCCCCCGCAGAGTAATGTTTTTATGTAATAATTTGCATAGTGACAACAGCAAGGGATATTCTTCTGGGGGTGCAGAATTAAAGCAGATTATCAGTGGTCAGGCTTGGCATTCACTCTGATTAGTCAATCGGTTGCTGGACAAATATAGTGACACAGGGAGACAGCCCAGAATTAGATCTCTGGCGTTCAAGTGACAACATGCCAGTTGCTAAGCAGAGGTCACAGAACTGGAGAGCAGCATTTCATTTTCAAGCACTGAAAGCTCAGATACTTGAAGACAAGGAAATAACAGGGCACATTATGCGCAAAACAGACTCAAGGACTATCACAAATGGAACAGGGACCCCCATGATAGCAGCGAATGATGATATCACTAGATATTCTATTTAAAGGAGAATGTTGTAAATATCGCAGTTTTTTCTTTTTTGCATGAAATATGAATGATTTATTCAATCTAGAAATGTAAATTTACTTTTCAGCATCGGCCACGCGAAATGCGTAACAGGTTACATTGTAGAACATCACAAGCTAAAGAGTTTACTCTGCAGCAATAAAATGCTGAATTGAACCATTTAAGCAATGTAAAACATTCTCACTTAACGAGTCAGTATTTCCGAATGGTTTTAGTTTGTACTGTCAGATGCGTTTCAGTTTTTTTCCTTTCTTCTGAAAACAGTATCTTAAAAGCTACATGGCGCCCTAAACAAGCTCTGAAAACATGTGCAGGGTTTCAATAAGGACTAATCCACTCGCTAAAACACTTTGTGCTGCATGGTAATGTGTAATATTACTAGACTTCTTTAGCTCACTCATATTTCATGCAAATAATACAATTAAAGTTTTAAAACATTGACTTTTTGAAAATGTGTGATAGAAAATTCGGGAATTTCCTTGTAAAAATCCATTTAAGTATATTTGCACAATTTAGGTATTTGCTTGTATGACTCAGAGGCAAAACGCTGATAAGCAAAACCATTCCTGTAATTTTATCTAACCCGCAGAATGGATTATTCTGTACTTTTGGCATTTATAGGGGTTATTGCGCAATAACATACAGCTGCAAGTCAGTTAAGAAAAATATCAGTTCCCTAGAACTCTAGTGGTGCAAAAGAAGATAAATAAGACATTTCTCGTGATTTTTCTGTCACACCCTGAAAACAAAAAAAATAATAATTAAAATAAAACAATGTTGCAGTGCGCAATGCTGAGTATACAGGTTCCTAAGTAGCCGTGACACTCAATTAAACTCTTTGTGCAGAGAGGACTTCTATGCAAACTCACACACACAGGGTTACAGATATTTCTGGGAGTCATGAAGGACGTGTAAATGAATATAAAATTAGAAAACATATCTAGGGTAGAATATATAACGCCTGTGTGAGTTTGCATATATACATCACATCTCCTGCAAATGGACCTGGTCTATTAGTGGATAACAAATATTGTTAAACAGCATTGTTCAGAGTTGGTATTTAAAACAATTTTTTTTACAACTTTATGACCGTGTGGATGTACAGTCATACTCATATTTATAGACGGCACCATGATCATCTGTAATGGTGAAATAAAGCAAACACTTCTTCAAAAGCCACGTTGATAGTGAAGCACAAGCTACTGGTGAAAAGCCTCTCTTGAACCAAGTCAGTAGTTACAATACCACAAATAAATATATATATATATATATATATATATATATATATTATTTTTTTTTTTAGGCATGACCCATGTAAGCAGCCAATCACAGAGGGAGCACAATCTCCCAAGAGGTTCAGTGATTTTACATCGCTATGTAAATTTTCACCTCCGTTTAGTGGCACATTTACATTCCAGTGGGTTGATAAGATGTGTACAGAGGATTTGTTGGAAAATTCAACAGGTAAATATATGAGCAATACTACCCCACCCTCTCAGCTGCTGTAGGGGTTTTTGATTAGGTAACCAAAGCGTTTAGTGTTTTCCATCATATATTTGGGGGCATACATGTGCTCATGGGGGTCGGCAGGAGGATACTCCTGTTTGGTCCCATCAAACCAACCCCCAGTTTTAATGAGCCACCGGATGTAGTTGAGGTCTCTTTTGTCTTCATAGTCTCCCCATCGAGGAAAGTCACCATTCTGTGCAGAGATCAGCTTAAAGTTAATGCCCTCTGGTGGGAAACACCAGGAGCAGTGCCAACCAGCAAAGTGCAATGGACTTCCTAAGGACCACTGTACTAAGATGTGGCCAGTCTTGTTCTCATATTGCCGAAAATTGGGCATAGTGTAGTACTCTCGCCGCCGTAAACGGATTCCATCTGTGCCATACACTATTCTCAGCATTCCAATGGTACAGCCAGAAATCACCTCCAGGGTCCCTGGCTGCTTCCAGAAGAAGCCATACAGCGACTTGCGCATGTGGAAGGCAAAGGGTTCTGTCCATCCATCGTAAAGCTTGAGGAAGAGCACCCCCTCTCTGCTAGGGATCTCATCAGCATCATCAATTATAAAGAGGTCATCATCCCGTAGGTTACGCAGTCGGCTTACACCATTGCGTGTGAGAAATGTCCGTAGATAGTCATCTGCTATCCAGCCATCTTGTCTCCCACCCTCTGGGAAGTGGTCCAAGAAAACATAGATAATCTTGGATTTTATGTAATCAAAAGTGCCATTGAGAAGCATCTGACGGAATAAGAGAGGACGTTGTTCCCCATAAGCTGTGAAATTTGATTCGCACACCAGGAAAACATCTACAGCCCCTTCCAGTTCATTAAACCGTACATCCAGCAGGTCAAACTCATGATTGATATTGATAGCATTAATGACACGACGTGGTTTTAGTCGAGGTGTTAATCTATCCTTGGTGGGGAGGTTGGAGTGTTGTACAACAGTGGGCACTCCACAGCTGGGTCCATGCCAACCTGGTAGACACACACAGTCCACCCATTTTCTACGTTTTTGAGTTGGTTGCTGCTGTTGCCGTACAGTGCCAGGGGACTGCTTACGAGGGGGGGAGCGTTCTGATTTTTCAGAAGGTGGACGGTCCAGGGATTTTGTTCCTGGCTTAAAGCATACTCCACCTGACTTTGTGCGCACAAAATACTCTGTTGTGTCTTCCTGGAGCTCAAATTCAGCCACATGCAAGTCATCAATACGATGTTCGCCAACCCTTGAGGGAAGAGGTTTTGGTTGGTTCTGATGGAGCGGAGGTGGGCGGTAGTAGCCTGGAGTGCGTAGAATCTGGTTTGCAACATCAGACCTGGCTACTATGTGTGGATTTAATGGCCGGGACTCCCAGAAAAAGCCAGAGATTAAATTAGGGCTCAGAGAAACCAACTCCCGGGGTAACGAGACATAGGAGAGGGCTTTCAGAAAATGCAGGACAGAGATTAGACACAGTCCGGCCATGCAAAGCAGGAGGAACATCTTGTGCCACCTCATCTTCATCCTGCAAAAGAAAAGAAACAAAGTCAACATTTTAATAAAGATACAAAACAAACCCCAATCCCCAGACCAACACAGAAGAGGATTATCTACTGGAAATCGCAAAAAGAACCTGTTTTAATTGGCCATTTAATATATTGGGACTTAAGGCAAACAAGTTGTTCCATCTAGGCTAAAGGAATACTTAAGTCCGGGTTCTAGATTTAACATAATTTGCACAAATCAATCAATCTGAAGTCTTAAAACCTAATTTTCTAACCATAAGTGGAATAGTACTTATAATAGTAATCTTAGGTTAACCCACTAGCAAATATGTAAACCTTCTGAGTGATAATGAACTCGTTAGTCTATGAATCATTACACATACATAGGATAGTCACAACAAAATGCTATCACTGGCCTATTGTAGCTTTTACACAGTATACGGCAGGACTGGGACAATGCCTGAATAAATCTGCTTTACGCCCTGATAAAAATCAGAAGTTTGTTGTTATTTAACCACATTTGCAGATCGTTATCCTGCTGATCATTGCGATGCACACCTGCACTCTGTGCTTGCTGGAGCGAAGAATACAGTGTTTATATTAGCAAATAAAACAAAACTGAGATCTTTCACTTCTCATCAGTGTATCTAGATTAGAGACACAAAACTTGTAAACACTTTATGGTTAATATGGTCCAATTTTATAGCCCTTATTTGGCTATTTTTTTACATTCCTATACTTGTCCTATCTTGACACATTTAAATCAATGACACACATGTGTATGTGAGTTTATGCGTGAGAGTATGCGTGTGAGTATGCGTGTGTCCTCAAACCTCTCTTCCCTCTGTACCAGATTAGTTTAGTCTGTTATGTTTTTGTATCAACATAAATACTGTATACACATATCTCTCTGTACACAGCACTACACAAATAAATGATAATAATAATATACGTGTATTTGAGTGTATGTTTGTGTAAATTACCATAGAAGGAGGATTAGACACCATATCCAGCACTAAACTATTATACAAAATAGTTTTACTGGCTTACTAATTGCGCTGCACAAACATATTGCTCAATAATTCAAGAACAAATTATCAAAAAATCAAAACTACAGGCAGTCCCCAGGTTACGAACAAGATAGGTTCTGTAGGTTTGTTATTGAATTTGTATGTAAGTAGTAACAGGCACTTTTTTTAGGTGAAACTCTAGCCACACATTTGTTTAGTTTTTTAGCATAGGGAAAAGTTTGTTTTGCTATCTTTGCCCCTGTTCAGAACATTTCACATCACTTTCTGTTCTTGTGACAATTGTATTTTGAGTAATTTGGGTTATCCTGGAAAGAAGGACTGGCGATAAAGCTCTATTTTCTCCGTTTGTAAGTACGAGTTGCACTAAATAGTGAATGTCAACTTTCATGAATGAAAGCCCTGTTTTTAAAAATACTATTAAAAACAGGGACACTTTCATTCATGAAGCCGTTCTTTTAAACTATTTCCCTTTTCTTCCTAGCACGCGTGGAACACCGGAGCAGCGATTCCCCCGCCTCTAGGTCGTCTCTTCTTACGTCAAAAATGAAGAATCCGGCTTCCTCCAATAACGGCTTCCCCCCCCAGAGCAAACATTGCCTGAGGCCACGCTGTGATTAGAGGAAGCCGGATTGTCATTTCTGAAGTAAGAAGAGACGTCCTGGGGTGCGGAGGAATAGTTGTCCACCTCGTATTGTTGTCTGGCTATAACCACGCTCTCCCTTATAGAGCTCCAGTTTCACTGCAGATCACGCCCTACTGTACAAGTGACCATGTCCATTTGTTGGAGCTTTCCCGCCTACAAGCTCTCTCAGCTACACACACACACACTGTAGTTAAAAAAGAAAAAAACAATTTCGGTTTCGTTTCGGTTTTCGGCCAGGATCATCCTGAATTTTCGGTATCTGTTTCGGTCCAGAATTTTCATTTCGGTGCATCCCTAGTGTGTTTGTGGGTGTATATGGGAGTATATGTGAGTTTGTGGGTGTATATGGGAGTATATGGGAGTTTGTGGGTGTATATGGGAGTATATGTGTGTTTGTGGGTGTTTATGGGAGTATATGTGTGTTTGTGGGTGTTTATGGGAGTATATGTGTGTTTGTATATGGGAGTATATGTGAGTTTGTGGGTGTATATGGGAGTATATGTGAGTTTGTGGGTGTTTATGGGAGTATATGTGTGTTTGTGGGTGTTTATGGGAGTATATGTGAGTTTGTGTTTGTATATGGGAGTATATGTGAGTTTGTGGGTGTTTATGGGAGTATATGTGAGTTTGTGGGTGTATATGGGAGTATATGTGTGTTTGTGCACGCATTTCAGATCCTTACTCACAGCTCTCTTATAACACTCCTGTAGTTCTTCCCCTCAGGCATCACTTGCATCCAGTCACCCCAGAATAATGTAAATGTAATATGTTGACTCTAGTGCCAGTAACATACCTAGTCATATATAGGCAACATCAGGAAGCAAGTGCCACCTGCAGCTCTCTGCTGTCCTGCCAGATGAAGTGACATGAATGAGATCCTATATGCTCCAGGCACACAGCAGTGCTGTGTTTATTACACCTGCGATAAGAACCAAACTTACACACTGCACCTAAAGACCATGTCAGGGCTCAAAGGTCACGTCTGTCATAAACACATGGAAAGCAATGATTGACCAGCCCAGCTAAGATTAACCCCTTCACTGCCAGTGTGAATTACAGGACACTGATAGAATACTGTTCAACCTTTCCCTGCCAATGGTGCATGCAACCCAGTGGTTAACCCATTCTCTGCCAGTACAATCAACAGGACACTAATTAAAGGGACAGTCTACACCAGAATTTTTATTGTTTTAAAAGATAGATAATCCCTTTATTACTCATTCCTCAGTTTTGCAAAACCAACACAGTTATAATAATATAGTTTTAACCTCTGTGATTATCTTGTATCTAAGCCTCTGCAAACTGCCCCTTTATTTCAGTTCTTTTGACAGACTTGCAGTCTAGCCAATCAGTGCCTGCTCCAAGATAACTTCACGTGCATGAGCACAGTGTTATCTATATGAAATACGTAAACTAACACCCTCTAGTGGTGAAAAACTATTAAAATGCATTCTGAAAAGAGGTGGCCTTCAAGGTCTAAGACATTAGCATATGAACCTCCTAGGTTAAGCTTTCAACTAAGAATACCAAGAGAACAAAGCAAAATTGGTGATAAAAGTAAATTGGAAAATTGTTTAAAATTGCATGCTCTATCTGAATCATGAAAGTTTATTTTGGCCTAGACTGCCCCTTTAACCCATTCACTGCCAATGTGAGCTGCAGGGCAATGATAGAATACTGTTCAACCTCGTCCTTACCAAGGGGGCGTACAAAACAGTGATTAATTCTGTATCTGCTAATGTGACCCGCAGGACATTGATAAGATACCCCCTTACTCACAAGATATAGATAGGTTAACTTGTTGATAAAGAATACGCACATATCCTACACTAGTAGGAGCTACTTGCTGATTGGTGCCTGCACACATTTGTCTCTTGTGACTGGCTAACTAGATTAGTTCATTTTGCTGCCTGTAGTGCAATGCTGTTCCTTCAGCAAAGGATACCAAGAGAATGAAGCAAATTTGATAATAGAAGTAAATTGAAAAGTTGTTTAAATTTTGTATGTTCTATCCAAATCACAAAAGAAAATTGTGTGGTGTCCTGTCCCTTTAATCGTTTTCATGATTCAACATTCAATTTTAAACAACTTTCCAATTTACTTCTTTTATCTAATTTGCTTCATTCTTTTGGTATCCTTTGTTAAAGGAGCAGCAGTGCACTACTGGGAGAGCCAATGACACGAGGCATATGTGTGCATCCACCAATTAACAGCTCCTGAGCCTATCTAGATATTGTTTTCAACAACGGATACCAAGACAAATTAGATAAGAGAAGTAAATTAGAAAGTTGTTTAAAATCACATTCTTTATCTGACTCATGGAAGAAAAAAATGTGGGTTTCACGTCCCTTTAATCACTGTATAACAACGTGTGCACATACATTTAAAATTGTCATTTGTTAAACAATATTTGCAGGGTTTTGCCATTTCAGATCAGTCAAGGGATAGATCCATTGAAAACTACCTTGATTATATTTTTCTGCTTGAGCTGTATCCCAAGATGTAAATGAGCACCGCTTTAAGCAATCTCTTTGTAGCATGTAGAAAGTTCAGACAAACTGTAAAATAAACAACGTTCCAACTGACTTCTAGTATCTATTTTTCTACATTCTCTTGGTATCCCTTGTTGAAGGAGCAAAAATGCACTACTGGGAGTTAGCTGAACACATTGGGTGAGCCTATGACTAGAGGCATATATGATCAGCCACCAATCAGCCGCTAGCTCACAGTAGTGCATTGTTTCTCCTGAGTATGCTTTTCAAAAAAGGATTCCAAGACAACAAAGCAAATTAGAAAATAGAAGTAAATTGGAAAACTTAAATTATGCTTACCTGATAATTTTCTTTTCTTCTGCACGGGGAGAGTCCACAGCCGCATTCATTACTTTTGTGAAATACAGAACCTGGCCACCAGGAGGAGGCAAAGACACCCCAGCCAAAGGCTTAAATACCTCCCCCCACTTCACTCATCCCCCAGTCATTCTGCCAAGGGAGCAAGGAACAGTAGGAGAAATATCAAGCTGAAAAAAGGTGCCAGAAGAACGAATAAAAAAGAATTTGAGGCCGCCCTGTGGACTCTCCCCGTACAGAAGAAAAGAAAATTATCAGGTAAGCATAATTTAAGTTTTTCTTCTTAAAACGGGGAGAGTCCACAGCTGCATTCATTACTTTTGTGAAATCAATACCCAAGCTTATAGAGGACACTGAATGTAAAATCGGGCGGGAACAAAAACAAACGGCCCATTCTGATGGCACCACAGCCTGACACAACCCGGATTCCCATAAAAAAACTACTTCAACAGAAGCAGGAGAACAAAAATATGAAAAGAGGACAAGGTAACTGCCCATCAATTAGAACCATAACTATCTCAGTTAGAGATCAGATCACTCTAAATTCTGGACTCCACTGAGCACAAAAGCTACTGAGGAGACAAAAGTCCCACTCTCTAGAAGCACACAAAAACCTCTCCATGAACAATGGCAAGGGAAACAACAAACAAACTCCCACAACACAATCTCCCTAACTGAAAGAAGGGAAGAATCAGATAAGAAGGTCTGAACGAACCTCCAGAACAATCCCCAAAGATTCAAGGACAAAAAAGAGAGAGAAGCCCCTAGCAGAACTCGAAAAAGAGCGGCTACCAGGCTACAAGAGGACAAAGTTCCGTAGAAAATACTCTACCGACGGAGGAGAGCAAAGAAATGAAAATTCCAAATCACCTCCTACATGGATCCAAAAGGAACCAATGCAAAGCCTTAACCGAAACCAAAGTCCCAGAAGGACAAAAGGTAGAACAAGACTACCTTACCATAGACAGCTAACTAGCACAGAGAAACTGAACACCCGTAGGTCAGAAAACCCTGAGAGCAGAACAGGAACAGAATAGAAACATCTGTGTACGTCACTAACAAAAGCCACAGGCTTCCCTCGGATAGGCAGTTAGACTAAACGTCAAAACATAGTAACTAGCCAACCGAGTAGCTAGCAAACTTGCACCAGGACATTCCTGGAAGGAACAAGAAAAAAAACTCAGAAAGCACGGTGCACCAACTCCCCCCTGCTAGAAAACAGGGGTAAAGGAGGACAATACCCTGATTAATAAGGAAGAACCAACTACCCGCTAAGGGAAGGTTCCCGAACCAACTGCAAGGCCTCCACAACCTAAGTAAGGATCCTTCAGGAGACAAGATACGTGATCAATGCCTATCACAGAAGCGACTGTCAATGTCCCAAAGACAAGAGAGATTAAAAAATCCCAGCATCGACAAGGCCCAGAGATAATGAATCTCCAACCACGAGTTCCTAAAGAAAATAAGCAGGAAGGAGGCACCGACACCCAGAGAGACTAACTCGGGATCCAGTATACCTATCCTCATAACCCTCAGAACCCAAAGGGAGGGTATGCTGTAGACAAGAGAAAACCTTGACCCACTGAACTCCTAGTCAGATGAGGAAACTACTTCAGGAGGAGGAAACTACTTCAGGAGGAGAAAACTGGATAGGCGCAGTAGATCAGATCCTTCCAAATAGAAGGAAAACGAAGAGACCCAGGAATATTCCAGTAAAGAAATTCCCAGGAAACACTTCCTCCATTTCTCCATAAGAGATAAAAAGAACCGCACCAGTAGGAACAAGGAGATTTCCCCAGGACCGGGAAACAAGCCTGCTACTGAACGCTGGACAGATCCAAGACTGTTAAAATCTGAAAACAGAGTAACCAAAATGACAAGTCAAAGACAAGGACTAGGTTAAAAAACCGGACCCTCAAAAACCAGGTGCCGAATCAAGACCAAAAACCCTGCAGAACACCACTAAGTTACCTGGAAATTAAATTTGCACCAAAGTGGATGCATGCCATACCCATGCGGTCATAAACTCTGATCTCTCATGATGTATCCCAGTGGCTGTCCACTCAGCCCCAGAAGGCCTCTAAGATAACACCCACAAAGTCCGAAGACAAAGGAAGGACCCAAAAAAGATCAGAACTCCATGATTGAGAGAATATGACAGTCTCCAAAGATCCAGTCTGGATCAACCCTCAGAAAACCTACAGCTCAAGGAATTAACGAATAAACAAGCATCCTAAAACTCCTATCAGTTGACGGTAAGAGAGACTGCATAACAATCCCCAGATCCCCAAGTAAATAGGATAAAAAAGGGGGATACTGCAAGAACAAAGAGACGGTCCCTAAGAACCAAGTCTCCGCAACCAGATGACCGAAAGTCCTACCCCAACAGGGTAAGGGGAAGCGAAAAGCATAGCAATCCTCAAGAAGAGGAGAGAAACACTGGCGAAGAGATCTGAAAATCGCACAAATCGATCCACAAGGGGTACCAATAGGGGGGGAATAATCGCCCCCTACACCAGGTACTGGAGATCTCCATGCAGTTATCTGATCCTCTCCCCTTGAAGGGAGGACTCTAGCTCCTGTCCAAGGACCTCCGGAACTACAAAAACATACTGCCATAGCAGAATTCTTAATCCCAGCAAATCACGTAAGCTATGCAGGGACAAAACACTTAGTATCGAGTACGACCAACATCTGACGACCCACCAAGATGAAGTAACGTAGGACCAGCCTGATATGCAGGATAGAAGGGCCTCCTATAACTTGTAGAAACAAGAAAAACAACCTTGTAACAAGGAGGTAAGTAAACTTAGTACCCAAACAGGACCAGTCTGTTGTCAAGGATACACAATGTCTGATATAACCTCTAAGGAACAGAGTGAACTAGTACCCAACCAGGACCAACCTACTGACCAGGGTACAACCGAACTGTTCGAGGGCTTAACTGAAAGTTCTAAACCCTAGCAGGGCTAGACTAAACAAACAGACAAACGACAGACAAATAAGCTCTGAGGCTTAAACATTGTCTCTTAACATTCTTTTTTTCTTTCTTTTTTTTTGTGTGTGACTTCCGCCGGAAGGAACAACCATCGCGACCATAAAATCGCTAGTATCAACATCCCAGAGAGAAAAAAATGTTTCCTAAAATGAAAGACTACAACAGTCTCGAGCTTCGGAAATAAAAAGAAACACATCCTAACCGGATCAAAAGAAAGTAGGCAGCACCTGCAGGTGAACGCCAAAACGGAATGGAAACACTAACAGGGCCAGCTTGTCAGAGACCCGATTCCTCAAGAGCTTCAGAACTGGGATTAGATACACAAACAAAAGAACATCAGCAGTAGGATCCACATCCCTCCCTCGTCTAGCGCTGTTCGCCATCTGAATCAGAAGACTGAGGATCCGGTGGCAACACAAGACTTAAATCCTCCTAGGCCTCCAACACCTGCCTCAGCAGTACACACAGGCGCGTCAGTAGGAACAGAAGATTCCAGGGAACGCACCTCACGGGACACAGAATCCTTAGAGGCGGACGGCTCAACAGTCTCTAATCTCTCCCCAAAGGGAGAAAAGAGCACTCTAGTATGGCATACGGAACATAATTGATTGGGCTGGAATACCCGGGCCTCCATACAATCTGAGCAGGTAACAGACTCTGAATCAGAGAAATCCTCCTTAGAAAATCAGAATCCTCCATAACTTGACCGAACAAATTATGGACAAAAACAACTGGCATCTCACACCCCCAATGGCTGGGGCACTCACCACCTCCTCCTATGAACAGACCCTCCCCACCGAAACTCGGTCAGGAATACAGAAAAGGAGAACGAAAACGTGACCACGCCCGGTCACGAGGTGCAACCCACAGGCCAAGGAAAAGTGCGCCAGTCCATCAAGAACTGCGTAGCTCAAAAAAAAACCTGTACGTTCCGTAAAAGCCATGAGCTCCAACATCACTACACATAAGCAGACAGAATCACATAACAAATATGATTAAAGTCCCCCACTGTTAACCCTAGATTCCATAAAGATAAAGGAGTCCCACTGAGACCCTGTGTTCTATCATTACATTATATTCCCAAGTGAAAGGAAAATGAAATGATCTTACCTGAATCTATGCAGTGGAACAGTTACACGGTCCTTCAAGTTTGACAGATAGTAGCGTTGCTTCTGACATTAACTTCAGTGAAGAAAGCAGGCACGAAACTCGTCAACGCTGATTGTTTATGGAGCTGTTAATATGAGTCGGGATGGTTTCGCAGAAAGACTCTCCCTGCATCTCCGGACTCTAACTTTCATCCATGCTGTCACTGAGAGGCTGACAGGACTACTTAAAACTCCAGTCCCATCTCGCAGAGTACTACCCTCCATAAGAGACTATTCTGTAATCTTCTGACACTTCTCTACCAACCGCCTGTGACGAAAGGCAAAGAATGACTGGGGGGGATGAGGGAAGTGGGGGAGGTATTTAAGCCTTTGGCTGTGGTGTCTTTGCCTCCTCCTCGTGGCCAGGCTCTGTATTTCCCAAAAGTAATGAATGGAGCTGTGGACTCTCCCCATTTTAAGAAGAAACGTTGTTTAAAATTGCTGCTATATCGGAATCGTGACAGTTTAATTTTGACTTTATTGACCGTTTAATGGATATTAAATACTAAACTGATGCTAGATAGATTTATATACTCAAAACAGAGTAGCCCTAGAATATTATGCTAATGTCAGCTGGATACTGTAACCTAGGTTTGAACACTACAGGAAACAAAATAAATAATGAAAGCACATTTCAAGAGTTTATTATTAATCAAACATAATCAAACTATTCAGATTACAACATGCAGCACGCACTCCGACATCTGCAAACCGTGGCAAAATAATGAATGTGCATTGCACTGTTTATTTACTTAAAGGGACAGTCTACACCCGTATTAACATTAGCCTATATGTTAGATAAAGTTCAGATTGTCCTAACTCACCCCCTCTACTGTAACGAGTCTGCTTCACAAACGGAGTTATTCATAATCAAAACTCTGATTCTAATCGTTATAAATGGCAGACCAGCTCCGCCTATTAACTACATCATAGACTCTATACTTTAAAACACTCCAATCAAAATTTGATCACTGATTAAAAAACAGGATCGCGCTTTCGTTGTTTAGCGCATGCGCACCTTCTGAGGAACCAAAAAAACAAAAAAGGAATGAAAAAACACTCGGCTTAGTTATTTTCCTGCAGCACAGACGGACTTCCTCTATATCACTTCCGTAAATAGGAGCATGCGTGTTTACAAGGTAATTACGTAGGTGGTTATACGTGAACGAGTATGAGATACAAAGAGAAGGGGAGTACATGGTAGGAGGAGAAGGGAATGGGTGGAGTTTGTCTGCCATTTTTAACGATTAGAATCAAAGTTTTGATTTCGAATACCTCAGTTTGTGAAGCAGACTCATTAGGGTAGAGGGGGTGAGCTAGGAAAATAGGAACTCGATCTAAGGTATAGGCTAATGTTAATACGGGTGTAGACTGTCCCTTTAATTAAATATTTTATTGGAGGGAGGGTCTGATTTAGGTTTAATGTTCCCTGCGACAGCGCAGAACTGAGCATGTACTCGCTGGGAGGAAATTTCTGTTCCTTTTTAAATGTTAGGTGGGATATAAAAGTCTGTGGGTTATACTTGCAAGAAAACAAGTTGTTTGCTGTTTTTTACACAATCTCTTTATGTTTACTTTGATGTAATGTATTTGTTTTGTGACCAAAGGAGAACTTTTTAAAGGGACCGGAAACCCCAAAATTTTCTTTCATGATTTGGATAGAACAGACAATTTTAAACAACTTTCCACTTTATTTCTATTATCAAATTTGCTTTGTTCTTTTGTTATTCTTTGCTAAAGGAACAGCATTGCACTTACTGGTAGCGAGCTGAGCACATATAGATAGCCAATCACAAGAGACCAATGTGTGCAGGCACCAATCAGCAGCTAGCTCCCACTAGTGCAGGATATGTGCATATTCTTTTTCAACAAGGGATACCAAGAGAACAAAGCACATTTGAAAATGGAAGTGAATTTAAAAGTGTCTTAAAATGACCGGCTCTATCGGTTTCATTTTGACTTTCCTATCCCTTTAATATCTCTTTTCTAATGGTGAAGTAAAACCCCTTTTGTCTACAGATGAACATTGCCCGGTGTGATAATATAAAGCCTGTACAGAGAGAAGGATTTGCCTGCTTGAGATCAATCATCAACCAAATATTGTTCTTTCATGATTCAGAGCAGCAATTAAAAAAAACAAAAAAACTTTCCAGTTAATAATATTATTCAAATTTGCTTCATTCGCTTTGTATCCTTTGTTAAATAGCATACTTAGGTAGGCTCAGGGGGGCAGCAATGCACTACAGGGAACAAGCTGCTGATTGGTGGCTGCACATATATGCCTCTTGTGTGTTCAGCTAGCTACCAGTAGTGCATTGCTGCTCCTTCAACAAAGGATACCAAGAGAACAAAGCAGATTTAATAATAGAATAAAAGTGTTGTTTGAAACTGTACGCCCTGTGCAAAGCATGAAAAGAAACATTTTAGGTTTCAGGTCCGTTTTAGAAGTCTTAGAAAACAGGAAGAGACCACGTGCGCATTAAAAGTCACCAGCTGTGCACTATTGAGAAATCAAAGTTTCATGAAAAGCATTTAAAGAGACACTAAACCCATTTTTTTTTTCTTTCATGATTCAGATAGAGCAGCAATTGTAAGCAAGTTTCTAATTTACTCCTATTTTCAATTTTTCTTCATTCTCTTGCTATCTTTATTTGAAAAAGCTGAAATTTAAGCTAAGGAGCCGGCCCATTTTTGGTTCAGCACCTGGGTTGCGCTTGTTGATTGGTGGATAAATGTACTCACCAATATGAAAGCACTATCCAGGGTGCTGAAACAAAAATGGGCCGGCTCCTTAGCTTAGATTCCAGATTTTTCAAATAAAGATAGCAAGAGAATGAAGAAAGATTGATAATAGGAGTAAATTAGAAACTTGCTTACAATTGCTGCTCTATCTGAATCAAACAGTTGGGTTTAGTGTCCCTTTAAAGGGACATTAAACCCAATTTTTTTCTTTCATGATTCAGATGGAGAATACCATTTTAAACAACTTTCTAATTTATTTCAATTATCTAATTTGCTTCATTCTCTTGATATTCTTTCCTGAAAAGCATATCTAGATAGGCTCAGTAGATTCTGATTGGTGGCTGCACATAGATGCCTCATGTGATTGGCTCACCCATGTGTATTGCTATTTCTTTAACAAAAGATATCTAAAGAATGAAGCAAATTGGATAATAGAAGTAAATAGGAATGTTGTTTAAAATTGTATTTTCTATCTGAATCATGAAAGAAAATTTTTGGGTTTAATGTCCCTTTAACAACCAAACTAAGCTTCCCAATTGCCAAGCAAGTTGATGCAGGAAGGGTTAATGTTGTTTGCGCATTCACCAGATGACGTTTTTTCCCATAGCACAAACCATCTGACAATCAAACACGTATTTCTAGCGCCCTAATCCCATTCAGTTAAAAAAACACGCAGTTTCCAACTCTATCCAGGGATAAACACGGGTTTTTTTTGTTTTTTTATTTAGACCGGAAAGGAATTTATCCTATAAGATACAAAGTAACACATTTTGCAGTTTGGTTTATCTTTCAAACTTTTTTTCTTTACTCCATAAAAGGGTTAATTTTACCTACTGGAGTGTATGAAAGTGTTTACAAATGTCTCCTTTAACTTTATTTTGGCGTTTGATTTGAACTGTGGTATCCCTATCTATATAGTGCTCCTTTGGTAAAAACAAATAGGTTAAATCAAAGTAAATATAAAAAGAAAAAGATTGTGTAAAATAAACACAAATAACTTACAAAATAAGCAAATCTCAGTGTAGCCCCTCCCCCACCTATTCTGTCAGTTCTGGGCATAAGCAGATCTGACTCCCTGTTATCTATTCACTAACCTAGAAGTTCTATGACATCAGGCTAAGATAAACCTTCCTGCAGAGACTCCTCCTCCTAGTAGGGCTGTGACAAGAAGCACAAATGTAGTGTAAACAATAAATAAAAAGTAAAATCCATTTAAACAGATGAATAATACAGATTGCAGTGATTTCTATTAAGTAGAAGCAACTGCTTAGTGTTTTTATTTATTACATCAGTGAAACAGACTGTTTAACGTTTCTATAGCAAAGCTGTGTACACATAGCCAGCAGGAGACATTACACTCCTAGTAAGGTTTGGAGAGATAAGTAATAACATTAATTTGTAATTGTTTTCTCTAAGGAGTATTGGACTTTAGGTAACAGGCACAGGTAATATAAAGAAGCATGTGTGTACAGAAAGTGATAATATAAGATCTGATATCACTGTAAGTCTGTTTTATTGGGTTGTGATGTCAAAGAACAAAATCGGCTATTTCATATACACAAATAAACCTAAAAGTAGCACTTTCTAATATATTTAATACTCTGATGCTGGAATAACAAGTCACTTGAAACATATTGAGGGGAAAACTATTTTACAATACACTGTCCCTTTATGTTTTTGTAATCCTTTATTGAAGAGCATAACTAGGTAAGCTCAGGAGCGTGCATGTGTCTAACACTATATGGCAGCAGTGATTGCATTTACAAACTGGAAACTTCTGGCAGCTAAGTGGTTAAACAACTATGGAACAAAAAAAAATATGCTGTTTTGTGTATAGCCACAAGCAAAAAGGAAATACCACAGAGTATATAAACCTTGTGAATGTGCAGGATGTGTGGGAGATGTGCTCTGGTGATTCGCTTCTGCTCACAGCTAAATATTAGAGATTGTAGCATTTACAATATGCTCAGCTGATTGGCATAGCAACCCATGGGCACCCAGCTGACTGGCACAGCAACCCATGGGCACCCAGCTGACTGGCACAGCAACACATGGGCACCTAGCTGACTGGCACAGCATCCCATGGGCACCCAGCTGACTGGCACAGCAACACTTGGGCACCCAGCTGACTGGCACAGCAACACTTTTGCACCCAGCTGACTGGCACAGCAACACATGGGCACCCAGCTGACTGGCACAGCAACACATGAGCACCCAGCACAGGGCAGTGGGTACTCAGCTGTGTAGTAAGGCAGCACAGGGCACTGGGTACTCAGCTGTGTAGCATGGCAGCACAGGGCACTAGGTACTCAGCTGTGTAGTATAACATTACAGGGCACTGGATACTCAGCTGTGTAGTATAACAGCACAGGGCACTGGGTACTCAGCTGTGTAGTATAACAGCACAGGGCACTGGGTACTCGGCTGTGTAGTATAACAGCACAGAGCAGTGGGTACTCAGCTGTGTAGTATAACAGCACAGAGCAGTGGGTACTCAGCTGTGTAGTATAACAGCACAGAGCAGTGGGTACTCAGCTGTGTAGTAATGCAGCACAGGGCACTGGGTACTCAGCTGTGTAGTAAGGCAGCACAGGGCACTAGGTACTCAGCTGAGTATTAAGGCAGCACAGAGCAGTGGGTACTCAGCTGTGTATTAAGGCAGCACAGAGCAGTGGGTACTCAGCTGTGTAGTATAACAGCACAGGGTGCTCAGCTGTGTAGTATAACAGCACAGAGCACTGGGTACTCAGCTGTGTAGTATAACAGCACAGGGCAGTGGGTACTCAGCTGTGTATTAAGGCAGCTCAGGGCACTGGGTACTCAGCTGTGTAGTATAACAGCACAGGGCACTGGGTACTCAGCTGTGTAGTACAACAGCACAGAGCAGTGGGTACTCAGCTGTGTATTAAGGCAGCACAGAGCAGTGGGTACTCAGCTGTGTATTAAGGCAGCACAGAGCAGTGGGTACTCAGCTGTGTATTAAGGCAGCACAGGGCACTGGGTACTCAGCTGTGTATTAAGGCAGCACAGGGCACTGGGTACTCAGCTGTGTAGTATAACCGCACAGAGCAGTGGGTACTCAGCTGTGTAGTATAACAGCACAGAGCAGTGGGTACTCAGCTGTGTAGTATAACAGCACAGAGCAGTGGGTACTCAGCTGTGTAGTATAACAGCACAGAGCAGTGGGTACTCAGCTGTGTAGTAAGGCAGCACAGGGCACTGAGTACTCAGCTGTGTAGTAAGGCAGCACAGGGCACTAGGTACTCAGCTGAGTATTAAGGCAGCACAGAGCAGTGGGTACTCAGCTGTGTATTAAGGCAGCACAGGGCACTGGGTACTCAGCTGTGTAGTATAACAGCACAGGGCAGTGGGTACTCAGCTGTGTAGTAAGGCAGCACAGGGCACTGAGTACTCAGCTGTGTAGTAAGGCAGCACAGGGCACTAGGTACTCAGCTGAGTATTAAGGCAGCACAGAGCAGTGGGTACTCAGCTGTGTATTAAGGCAGCACAGGGCACTGGGTACTCAGCTGTGTAGTATAACAGCACAGGGCAGTGGGTACTCAGCTGTGTATTAAGGCAGCTCAGGGCACTGGGTACTCAGCTGTGTATTAAGGCAGCACAGGGCACTGGGTACTCAGCTGTGTAGTATAACAGCACAGGGTACAGGGTGCTCAGCTGTGTAGTATAACAGCACAGGGCAGTGGGTACTCAGCTGTGTATTACGGCAGCTCAGGGCACTGGGTACTCAGCTGAGTATTAAGGCAGCACAGAGCAGTGGGTACTCAGCTGAGTATTAAGGCAGCACAGAGCAGTGGGCACTCAGCTGTGTATTAAGGCAGCACAGAGCAGTGGGTACTCAGCTGTGTAGTATAACAGCACAGGGTGCTCAGCTGTGTAGTATAACAGCACAGGGTACTGGGTACTCAGCTGTGTAGTATAACAGCACAGAGCACTGGGTACTCAGCTGAGTATTAAGGCAGCACAGAGCAGTGGGTACTCAGCTGTGTATTAAGGCAGCACAGAGCAGTGGGTACTCAGCTGTGTATTAAGGCAGCACAGAGCAGTGGGTACTCAGCTGTGTATTAAGGCAGCACAGAGCAGTGGGTACTCAGCTGTGTATTAAGGCAGCACAGAGCAGTGGGTACTCAGCTGTGTATTAAGGCAGCACAGAGCACTGGGTACTCAGCTGTGTATTAAGGCAGCACAGAGCAGTGGGTACTCAGCTGTGTATTAAGGCAGCACAGAGCAGTGGGTACTCAGCTGTGTATTAAGGCAGCACAGAGCAGTGGGTACTCAGCTGTGTATTAAGGCAGCACAGAGCAGTGGGTACTCAGCTGTGTATTAAGGCAGCACAGAGCAGTGGGTACTCAGCTGTGTATTAAGGCAGCACAGAGCAGTGGGTACTCAGCTGTGTATTAAGGCAGCACAGAGCAGTGGGCACTCAGCTGTGTAGTATAACAGCACAGGGTACAGGGTGCTCAGCTGAGTGGCGTTTAGTTTACTCTGCACTGGAACAGTATAGATAGTCGAATAAAAAAATAAAATAAAAGCAGAATTTAAATAGGAAATAGAGTTAAGCTGCATACTACAGTAAGCAAGGATTATTGGCTGATGGGGACAACTCATCCACTTGTACTGGTGGACAGACGCCTCCCTAAACCCAAATTATTTCTTTATGATTCAGATAGAGCAGCAATTTAAAGCAACTTTCTAATATACTTCTATTATAAAATTTTCTTCATTCTCTTGGTATCTTTATTTGAAATGCAAGAATGTAAGTTTAGATACCGGCCACCCACCAATAAACAAGCTCTGTCCAGTGTTCTAAACCAAAAAAATAGCTTAGATGCCTTCTTTTTCAAATAAAGATAGCAAGAGAACGAAGAAAAATTGATAATAGGAGTAAATTAGAAAGTTGTTTAAAATCGCATGCTCTATCTGAATCACGAAAGAAAATATTTGGGTTCAGTGCCCTTTAAGAAAAGTCAGAAAATGTTGGAGGATAGAGACTGCTGTTCAGATGGTTAAACATTTACATTACCTTTATATAGGAAGCGTACACCTGCATTGCCCTTTGCTCATTTGAGTAGTATCTGCTGATATAACCTAAGAAAGCACAAATATTTTACATATCCCATGATCCTCCTGACTCTCAGATCACGGAGACCAAACACTATTATACCCTTTAGAGTGGATTTTACACATTGATTTCATTTGTTGTATGATATTGTGTTTTTACACACTGATAATTGCAATGATACCACAAACCTTCACTACCCTAGGTTTATGCTTGGTCTGAAAATGTCTGAAATAATATACAACAAGCTGGCTGCTAAAATGTGTGTGAACTTTATTCCTGATTGTAGCCAAACTTGTAAGTGTTGTAAGGTAATAACACACACTCTCATACAACACACGCACACACAATACACACACACATTCTTATAAAATACACACTCTCATACACCACACACCACACACATACAACACACGCACACACTCTCATACAACACACACTCTCATACAACACACACTCTCATACAACACACACTCTCATACAACACACACTCTCATACAACACACACCACACTCTCATACAACACACCCCACACACACACTCTCATACAACACACACCACACACACACACACACACACACACTCTCATACACCACACACACACTCTCATACAACACACACCACACACACACACTCTCATACAACACACACACTCTCATACAACACACACCACACACACACACTCTCATACACCACACACACACTCTCATACAACACACACCACACACACACACTCTCATACAACACACACCACACTCTCATACAACACACACCACATTCTCATACAACACACCCCACACACACACTCTCATACACCACACACACACATTCTCATAAAACACACACACACCACACACACTCTCATACAACACACACACACTCTCATACAACACACACACACTCTCATACAACACACACACACTCTCATACAACACACACACACTCTCATACAACACACACACACTCTCATACAACACACACACACACACTCTCATACAACACACACACTCTCATACAACACACACCACACACAACACACACCACACACTCATAAAACACACACCACACACACACACACACTCTCATACAACACACACAAATCAAGACCCAGTAATGAGTCCTGACCCGTGGTTTGAAGAACTCTGATTTAAGGGCAGAGTAGCTAGGGAGACAACTGAGATAAACGCTTATCAGGACCTGATAATGTGGGCTACATCAGCACATATTTAGGGGTATAAACAATAGCCAATCAGTGCAGACTTGCTCATTTGAGCCAGCAACTGATATTTATGAAGCAGCGTTTTAAACCGCATCAAACCCTCTCTGGCAACTGAGTTTTTGGATGAAAATCACCCTGGACTCATTTGACAAGGGTGACCGACAAGCTATGGTCTCACGCAATTGCTTGCACAAGGGTGCGGTGCGTGACCGACAAGCTATGGTCTCACGCAATTGCTTGCACAAGGGTGAGGTGTGTGACCGACAAGCCTTGATCTCACGCCTTAGCTTGCACATTGTTCGGTGCGTGACCGACAAGCCTTGATCTCATGCATTTGCTTGCACAAGGGTGCGGTGCGTGACCGACAAGCTATGGTCTCACGCAATTGCTTGCACAAGTGTGAGGTGCGTGACTGACAAGCCTTGATCTCACGCCTTAGCTTGCACATTGTGCGATGCGTGACCGACAAGCCTTGATCTCACGCATTTGCTTGCACAAGGGTGCGGTGCGTGACCGACAAACCTTGATCTCACGCAATTGCATGCACAAGGGTGAGGTGCGTGACCGACAAGCCTTGATCTCACGCCTTAGCTTGCACATTGTGCGGTGCGTGACCGGCAAGCCTTGATCTCACGCATTTGCTTGCACAAGGGTGCGGTGCGTGACCGACAAGCCTTGATCTCATGCCTTAGCTTGCACATTGTGCGGTGCGTGACCGACAAGCCTTGATCTCACGCATTTGCTTGCACATTGTGCGGTGCGTGACCGACAAGCCTTGATCTCAAGCAATTGCTTGCACAAGGGTGAGGTGCGTGACCGACAAGTCTTGATCTCCCGCATTAGCTTGCACAAGGGTGCGGTGCTTGACCGACAAGCCTTGATCTCACGCAATTGCTTGCACAAGAGTGAGGTGTGTGACCGACAAGCCTTGATCTCACGCAATTGCTTCCACAAGGGTGAGGTGCGTGACCGACAAGCCTTGATCTCACGCCTTAGCTTGCACAAGGGGTGAGGTGCGTGACTGACAAGCCTTGATCTCACGCATTAGCTTGCACAAGGGTGCGGTGCTTGACCGTCAAGCCTTGATCTCACGCAATTGCTTGCACAAGGGTTGCGGTGCATGACCGACAAGCCTTGATCTCACGCATTAGCTTGCACAAGGGTGCGGTGCGTGACCGACAAGCCTTGATCTCATGCATTAGCTTGCACAAGGGTGCGGTGCTTGACCGACAAGCCTTGATCTCACGCAATTGCTTGCACAAAGGTGCGGTGCTTGACCGACAAGCCTTGAGAGCTCACGCATTTGCTTGCACAAGGGTGCGGTGCGTGACCGACAAGCCTTGATCTCACGCAATTGCTTGCACAAGGGTGCGGTACTTGACCGACAAGCCTTGATCTCACGCAATTGCTTGCACAAGGGTGCGGTGCGTGACCGACAAGCCATGATCAAACGCAATTGCTTGCACAAGGGTGCGGTGCTTGACCAACAAGCCTTGATCTCACGCAATGGCTTGCGCAAGGGTGCGGTGCGTGACTGACAAGCCTTGATCAAACGCAATAGCTTGCGCAAGGGGTGGTGCGTGACCGACAAGCCTTGATCGAACGCAATGGCTTGCGCAAGGGTGCGGTGCAGCATTACTGGTGAACAAATGCGCCACATAATTTGTGATAAAATAGACAGATTCGCAACATGTGAACCCTGTCCTTCCTCAAATTGATAAATGTAGCCCTATATATTCTTTACACAGATGTAAACGGTTGGTGTAAAAAGTTTAGGGACAGTCAAGTCAAAATTAAACTTTCATGATTCAGACAGAGCGCACAATCTTTATATTTACACTGAGGCAGCAGCTCCTACTGAGCATGTGCAAGATTCACAGGCTATACCTATATGCATTTTGTGATTGGCTGATAGCTGTCACATGATGCAGTGGGAAGCAGAAGAAGAACAATCACTGACATTTGTCAGAAAAAAATCTACTATTTGTATAAAATTCAAAGTAACTGCTTTTGCACTGCCTGTTTATTATGCATTTATTGATAATTCTATTGTGTTTAGTGCTCCTTTAATGTCCCTTTAAAGGGACAGGACAGCCCAACATTTTCTTTCATGATTTGGATAGAACATACAATTTTAAACAACTTTCCAATTTACTTCCATTATCAAATGTGCTTTGTTCTCTTGTTATTCTTTGCTCAAGGAACAGCATTGCACTACTGGCAGCGAGCTGAACACATCTAGTCAGCCAATCACAAAAAAGACAAGTGTGTGCAGGCACCAATCAGCAGCTAGCTCCCACTAGTGTAGGATATGTGCGTATTCTTTTTCAATAGCGGATACCAAGAGAACGAAGCATATTTGAAAATAGAAGTGAATTTAAAAAGTGTCTTAAAATGACCGGCTCTATCGGAATCATGCAGGTTTCATTTTGACTTTTCTATCCCTTTAAAGGGACACTGAACCCAATTTTTTTTCTTTCATGATTCAGGTAGAGCAGCAATTTTAAAGCAACTTCCTAAATGACTCCGATTATCAAATTGTCTTCGTTCTCTTGCTATCTTTTTTTGAAAAAGAAGGCAGCTAAACTTTTTTTTTGGTTTAGGACTCTGGACAGCACTTTTTTATTGGTGGATGAATTTATCCACCAATCAGCATGGACAACCCAGATTGTTCACCAAAAATGGGCCGGCATCTAAAACTTACATTCTTTCATTTCAAACAAAGATAGCAAGAGAATGGGAGTAAATTAGAAAGTTGCTTAAAATGTCATGCTCTATCTGAATCACGAAAGAAAAAATTGGGGTTCAGTGTCCCTTTAAGTGTCAATGAAACTCTACAAATCTAATAAAAACATAATTTATGCTTACCTGATAAATTCCTTTCTTCTGTTGTGTGATCAGTCCACGGGTCATCATTACTTCTGGGATATAACTCCTCCCCAACAGGAAATGCAAGAGGATTCACCCAGCAGAGCTGCATATAGCTCCTCCCCTCTACGTCAGTCCCAGTCATTCGACCAAGAATCAACGAGAAAGGAGTAACCAAGGGTGAAGTGGTGACTGGAGTATAATTTAAAAGATATTTACCTGCCTTAAAACAGGGCGGGCCGTGGACTGATCACACAACAGAAGAAAGGAATTTATCAGGTAAGCATAAATTATGTTTTCTTCTGTTATGTGTGATCAGTCCACGGGTCATCATTACTTCTGGGATACCAATACCAAAGCAAAAGTACACGGATGACGGGAGGGATAGGCAGGCTCATTATACAGAAGGAACCACTGCCTGAAGAACCTTTCTCCCAAAAATAGCCTCCGAAGAAGCAAAAGTGTCAAATTTGTAAAATTTGGAAAAAGTATGAAGCGAAGACCAAGTTGCAGCCTTGCAAATCTGTTCAACAGAGGCCTCATTCTTAAAGGCCCAAGTGGAAGCCACAGCTCTAGTGGAGTGAGCTGTAATTCTTTCAGGAGGCTGCTGACCAGCAGTCTCATAGGCTAAACGTATTATGCTACGAAGCCAAAAAGAGAGAGAGGTAGCAGAAGCTTTTTGACCTCTCCTCTGTCCAGAATAAACGACAAACAGGGAAGAAGTTTGGCGAAAATCTTTAGTTGCCTGCAAGTAGAACTTGAGGGCACGAACTACATCCAGATTGTGTAGAAGACGTTCCTTCTTTGAAGAAGGATTTGGACACAAGGATGGAACAACAATCTCTTGATTGATATTCCTGTTAGTGACCACCTTAGGTAAGAACCCAGGTTTAGTACGCAGAACTACCTTGTCTGAGTGAAAAATCAGATAAGGAGAATCACAATGTAAGGCTGATAACTCAGAGACTCTTCGAGCCGAGGAAATAGCCATTAAAAACAGAACTTTCCAAGATAACAATTTTATATCAATGGAATGAAGGGGTTCAAATGGAACACCCTGTAAAACGTTAAGAACTAAGTTTAAACTCCATGGCGGAGCAACAGCTTTAAACACAGGCTTGATCCTAGCTAAAGCCTGACAAAAAGCCTGGACGTCTGGATTTTCTGACAGACGCCTGTGTAACAAGATGGACAGAGCTGAAATCTGTCCCTTTAATGAACTAGCTGATAAACCCTTTTCTAACCCTTCTTGTAGAAAAGACAATATCCTAGAGATCCTAACCTTACTCCAGGAGTAATGTTTGGATTCGCACCAGTATAGGTATTTACGCCATATTTTATGGTAAATCTTTCTGGTAACAGGCTTCCTAGCCTGTATCAGGGTATCAATAACCGACTCAGAAAAACCACGTTTTGATAAAATCAAACGTTCAATTTCCAAGCAGTCAGCTTCAGAGAAGTTAGATTTTGATGTTTGAATGGACCCTGTATCAGAAGGTCCTGTCTTAGAGGTAGAGACCAAGGCGGACAGGATGACATGTCCACTAGATCTGCATACCAAGTCCTGCGCGGCCATGCAGGCGCTATTAGAATCACTGATGCTCTCTCCTGCTTGATTTTGGCAATCAATCGAGGAAGCAGTGGAAAGGGTGGAAACACATAAGCCATCCCGAAGTTCCAAGGTGCTGTCAAAGCATCTATCAGAACCGCTCCCGGATCCCTGGATCTGGACCCGTAGCGAGGAAGTTTGGCGTTCTGGCGAGACGCCATGAGATCTATCTCTGGTTTGCCCCAACGTCGAAGTATTTGACATAAAAAATACAAAGCAACGTTTTTATTCACAGTCACTATAAGAATTCTCACAGCTCTGCTGAGAGAATTTACCTCCCTTCAAAGAAGTTTGAAGACCCCTGAGATCTATCAGAGATGAACCGGATCATGCAGGAAATATAAAAGTAACTGACTGGTATTTTTTGATGCGTAGCAAAGAGCGCCAAAAACGGCCCCTCCCTCTCCCACACAGCAGTGAAGAGAAACGAAACTGTCACAATTAAAGCAAAAAAAACTGCCAAGTGGAAAATAATGCCCAAATATTTATTCACACAGTACCTCAGCAATGTAAACGATTCTACATTCCAGCAAAAACGTTTAACATGATAAATAGTTATTAAAAAGGATTAGTGACCTTTAACAGAGTAGTTCCGGTGAAATACCATCCCCAGAATACTGAAGTGTATACATACATGTCATTTTAACGGTATGGCAGGATTTTCTCATCAATTCCATTCAGAAAATAAAAACTGCTACATACCTCAATGCAGATTCATCTGCCCGCTGTCCCCTGATCTGAAGCCTTTACCTCCCTCAGATGGCCGAGAACAGCAATATGATCTTAACTACTCCGGTTAAAATCATAGTAAAAAACTCTGACAGATTCTTCCTCAAACTCTGCCAGAGAAGTAATAACACGCTCCGGTGCTATTTTAAAATAACAAACTTTTGATTGAAGTCATAAAAACTAAGTATAATCACCATAATCCTCTCACACATCCTATCTAGTCGTTGGGTGCAAGAGAATGACTGGGACTGACGTAGAGGGGAGGAGCTATATGCAGCTCTGCTGGGTGAATCCTCTTGCATTTCCTGTTGGGGAGGAGTTATATCCCAGAAGTAATGATGACCCGTGGACTGATCACACATAACAGAAGAAATAATAAGTGCAGAGAGATTGTTGTAAAGTTCAATGTGTAATAAGGAACTATTTTCTACCAGTTAGCTCTCACGCCATAAAGCTTCCAGATTCTAATGTAATAAAAGGCTCTCTTGTTAGCGCATTTTCATTTATCTTAGTATGTGTTTAACACCTTTATAAGGGCTTTGTAGTCAGTGGTGTACCCCTCATTATGCTCCAGGATACAGCCAGTGACTGCAGTGTATGCACGTATGCCTGCTTCTCATTGGCTGATAACCTGCAGTAGCACAACTCAGACTATGGGCTGAATTTATCAAGCTGTAAAAGCAACTTTCGAGCCTCAGAGATGCAGACGTGATTATAGACACGCAAGTTGCAGGGTCATAAAGTGCAAAAAAATAACACTGTGATCTGTTAGAGCCAAGTTATTATTGCACTGTTCCTCACATGGGTTAGCACATAGTTAAAGTCCACTCCAGAGCAGCAATGCACAACTGGGAGCTAGCTAAGCCCATCTTGTGAGCCAGGGCCCAGTAGTGCATTGCTGCTTCTGAGTCTACCTAGGCATGTTTTTCAACAAAAGGATACCAAGAGAGTAAAGTCGATTTGATAATCAGAAGTGGATTTAAAAATGTATTAAAATGATATGCTCTGTCTCAGTCGTGCCTTTAACGTCCCTTTAAAGAGCACTGATCTGCTTCTTAAAGGGACATTGTTTACAAAAAAAATCTGCATAAATGTTTTGTAGATGATCCATTTATACAGCCCATCTGGGGGTGTTTTTGTAGCAATCTATAGTTTTGCTTATTTTTTAATAACATTGTGCTGATTTTCAGACTCCTAACCAAGCCCTAAAGTTTTATATGTATACAGATGTCTACAGATTCCTGCTTGTTCCTGTTTGTATAATGGGTCTTTTCATATGCAGGGGAGGGGGTCTGCTCTTTTTGCTTTCCAGCCCCTTTCACTGGGTGTCCCAGGCTTATCTCATTAAAAGTGCTAAATTAGGAGCTTCTAAGTAAGTTTTTTAAAGGTTTTACACTGGATTCTTATGGCGCTACCAACCACTTCCTCCTCTGCAGCAAAAACAGAATTTATGTTTACCTGATAAATTACTTTCTCCAACGGTGTGTCCGGTCCACGGCGTCATCCTTACTTGTGGGATATTCTCTTCCCCAACAGGAAATGGCAAAGAGCCCAGCAAAGCTGGTCACATGATCCCTCCTAGGCTCCGCCTACCCCAGTCATTCGACCGACGTTAAGGAGGAATATTTGCATAGGAGAAACCATATGGTACCGTGGTGACTGTAGTTAAAGAAAATAAATTATCAGACCTGATTAAAAAACCAGGGCGGGCCGTGGACCGGACACACCGTTGGAGAAAGTAATTTATCAGGTAAACATAAATTCTGTTTTCTCCAACATAGGTGTGTCCGGTCCACGGCGTCATCCTTACTTGTGGGAACCAATACCAAAGCTTTAGGACACGGATGAAGGGAGGGAGCAAATCAGGTCACCTAAATGGAAGGCACCACGGCTTGCAAAACCTTTCTCCCAAAAATAGCCTCAGAAGAAGCAAAAGTATCAAACTTGTAAAATTTGGTAAAAGTGTGCAGTGAAGACCAAGTCGCTGCCCTACATATCTGATCAGCAGAAGCCTCGTTCTTGAAGGCCCATGTGGAAGCCACAGCCCTAGTGGAATGAGCTGTGATTCTTTCGGGAGGCTGCCGTCCGGCAGTCTCGTAAGCCAATCTGATGATGCTTTTAATCCAAAAAGAGAGAGAGGTAGAAGTTGCTTTTTGACCTCTCCTTTTACCGGAATAAACAACAAACAAGGAAGATGTTTGTCTAAAATCCTTTGTAGCATCTAAATAGAATTTTAGAGCGCGAACAACATCCAAATTGTGCAACAAACGTTCCTTCTTTGAAACTGGTTTCGGACACAGAGAAGGTACGATAATCTCCTGGTTAATGTTTTTGTTAGAAACAACTTTTGGAAGAAAACCAGGTTTAGTACGTAAAACCACCTTATCTGCATGGAACACCAGATAAGGAGGAGAACACTGCAGAGCAGATAATTCTGAAACTCTTCTGGCAGAAGAAATTGCAACTAAAAACAAAACTTTCCAAGATAATAATTTAATATCAACGGAATGCAAGGGTTCAAACGGAACCCCCTGAAGAACTGAAAGAACTAAATTGAGACTCCAAGGAGGAGTCAAAGGTTTGTAAACAGGCTTAATTCTAACCAGAGCCTGAACAAAAGCTTGAACATCTGGCACAGCAGCCAGTTTTTTGTGAAGTAACACCGACAAGGCAGAAATCTGTCCCTTCAGGGAACTTGCAGATAATCCTTTTTCCAATCCTTCTTGAAGGAAGGATAGAATCCTAGGAATCTTAACCTTGTCCCAAGGGAATCCTTTAGATTCACACCAACAGATATATTTTTTCCAAATTTTGTGGTAAATCTTTCTAGTTACAGGCTTTCTGGCCTGAACAAGAGTATCGATAACAGAATCTGAGAACCCTCGCTTCGATAAAATCAAGCGTTCAATCTCCAAGCAGTCAGCTGGAGTGAAACCAGATTCGGATGTTCGAACGGACCCTGAACAAGAAGGTCTCGTCTCAAAGGTAGCTTCCAAGGTGGAGCCGATGACATATTCACCAGATCTGCATACCAAGTCCTGCGTGGCCACGCAGGAGCTATCAAGATCACCGACGCCCTCTCCTGATTGATCCTGGCTACCAGCCTGGGGATGAGAGGAAAGGGCGGGAACACATAAGCTAGTTTGAAGGTCCAAGGTGCTACTAGTGCATCCACTAGAGCCGCCTTGGGATCCCTGGATCTGGACCCGTAGCAAGGAACTTTGAAGTTCTGACGAGAGGCCATCAGATCCATGTCTGGAATGCCCCACAGCTGAGTGACTTGGGCAAAGATTTCCGGATGGAGTTCCCACTCCCCCGGATGCAATGTCTGACGACTCAGAAAATCCGCTTCCCAATTTTCCACTCCTGGGATGTGGATAGCAGACAGGTGGCAGGAGTGAGACTCCGCCCATAGAATGATTTTGGTCACTTCTTCCATCGCTAGGGAACTCCTTGTTCCCCCCTGATGGTTGATGTACGCAACAGTTGTCATGTTGTCTGATTGAAACCGTATGAACTTGGCCCTCGCTAGCTGAGGCCAAGCCTTGAGAGCATTGAATATCGCTCTCAGTTCCAGAATATTTATCGGTAGAAGAGATTCTTCCCGAGACCAAAGACCCTGAGCTTTCAGGGATCCCCAGACCGCGCCCCAGCCCATCAGACTGGCGTCGGTCGTGACAATGACCCACTCTGGTCTGCGGAATGTCATCCCTTGTGACAGGTTGTCCAGGGACAGCCACCAACGGAGTGAGTCTCTGGTCCTCTGATTTACTTGTATCTTCGGAGACAAGTCTGTATAGTCCCCATTCCACTGACTGAGCATGCACAGTTGTAATGGTCTTAGATGAATGCGCGCAAAAGGAACTATGTCCATTGCCGCTACCATCAACCCTATCACTTCCATGCACTGAGCTATGGAAGGAAGAGGAACGGAATGAAGTATCCGACAAGAGTCTAGAAGTTTTGTTTTTCTGGCCTCTGTTAGAAAAATCCTCATTTCTAAGGAGTCTATAATTGTTCCCAAGAAGGGAACCCTTGTTGACGGGGATAGAGAACTCTTTTCCACGTTCACTTTCCATCCGTGAGATCTGAGAAAGGCCAGGACGATGTCCGTGTGAGCCTTTGCTTGAGGAAGGGACGACGCTTGAATCAGAATGTCGTCCAAGTAAGGTACTACAGCAATGCCCCTTGGTCTTAGCACAGCTAGAAGGGACCCTAGTACCTTTGTGAAAATCCTTGGAGCAGTGGCTAATCCGAAAGGAAGCGCCACGAACTGGTAATGTTTGTCCAGGAATGCGAACCTTAGGAACCGATGATGTTCCTTGTGGATAGGAATATGTAGATACGCATCCTTTAAATCCACCGTGGTCATGAATTGACCTTCCTGGATGGAAGGAAGAATAGTTCGAATGGTTTCCATCTTGAACGATGGAACCTTGAGAAACTTGTTTAAGATCTTGAGATCTAAGATTGGTCTGAACGTTCCCTCTTTTTTGGGAACTATAAACAGATTGGAGTAGAACCCCATCCCTTGTTCTCTTAATGGAACAGGATGAATCACTCCCATTTTTAACAGGTCTTCTACACAATGTAAGAATGCCTGTCTTTTTATGTGGTCTGAAGACAACTGAGACCTGTGGAACCTCCCCCCTTGGGGGAAGTCCCTTGAATTCCAGAAGATAACCTTGGGAGACTATTTCTAGCGCCCAAGGATCCAGAACATCTCTTGCCCAAGCCTGAGCGAAGAGAGAGAGTCTGCCCCCCACCAGATCCGGTCCCGGATCGGGGGCCAACATTTCATGCAGTCTTGGTAGCAGTGGCAGGTTTCTTGGCCTGCTTTCCTTTGTTCCAGCCTTGCATTGGTCTCCAAGCTGGCTTGGCTTGAGAAGTATTACCCTCTTGCTTAGAGGACGTAGCACCTTGGGCTGGTCCGTTTCTACGAAAGGGACGAAAATTAGGTTTATTTTTTGCCTTGAAAGGCCGATCCTGAGGAAGGGCGTGGCCCTTACCC